>NC_056737.1:509904320-509919320 GCF_019279795.1 Protopterus annectens | reverse complement strand
TACTGAAATGCTGCTCCCACCATGTACCAATGCCACAGGTGTGGCTACTGACATTACATCTCCTATACAACTATGTAGGTCCCTCTGGTATACAACTGGGGCAGCAGCCTGTAGCTGGTGAGTATGGAGTTGTTTTGTTCAGGTTTACCAATTCACCGGCCATGTTATGGCCATGGTATTTGCCATGCACACATTTAACACACCTACCCATAATGCATGCTGTACATGTTCACTTATTGTTGCTGTTAATTCCACTGAATCACAGTGGTCACCATGGTGACATATCTGAAGTGTATGCAAGAGTCTTGCAGTATACCTAACAGCCTGTCAGTGCAAGATGTGTGTACAGAGATGAACATAATGGTGGGACAAATGGCCTGCAGTGGGGACATGTCTGAAACATTACCCTTATACAGTGGCTACAACAGTGTATACATCACTATTACAATGGCAACTGTTACAGATCTACACAATGGCATATCACAATATCACATTCCACACCTTTTACAACCTGTAATTTGATCCTAACATGAGCAATGAATGTGTAATATGGAATCCTATGTTAGGACAACAAATGTGGGGAATACATACCTTAACAAACACTGGAAGCATATGTGTGCACAAACTCCAAATAACATATTGTGGAAGCAGCTTTTGAGGTACTGACAGCATTCACTCTTCTTGAGTATGCACCTTCCATCAAGTACAGGGGCTCAATGTCACACCAACTAATGGTCTGCTGTCCAAGAAGTGTGTCCTTGACATTTGCCCATTCATCTGCAACAGAGGCAGCCGTGGCTTGCACATATCTTACAAACCATGGAATGGATCCCATATCTGAAAGGTAGCACTCAGGAGTGGGAGAAGTAGCCTTACCTCACCATTGCATATACCATGGCAAACAGTACAGACAGTCATGTATGTGATTATTAAGTATGGGACAACATTAATGTAGAAAATAAACAGATGCCCATCCAAGACAGATGACAACACATGTTGCAAACTGGTCATGGAGGATGCCCAGAAACATGCAGCAACACTTAGGGACCTCCAGGAATGTCTAGAAAGTACTGCCTGTGCAGTACCTATGTTGACAATCTCCTGGAATCTGCATAAGTGTGGCCTATGGGTTATGGTAATCAGATGGAAGAGTTGATCCACAGGAAACATCATCCAAGGCTCTCTACAGGTAGCATATGAATAACATCAAGTCTCCCAAAGGCATGTGTTGCAATGTGTAATGGTGTACCGAGACCTAGGCTGAAACCTACAGACAGTATTAATAAAAGATACATGTGGTGCACAAGCAACACCTCACTCAACCTCAGGCCCACCATCCCCATCTGTACCTTGCTGGTGCCAGTATACACTTTAGGTTTGCTGTTCATTAGCAGGAACTAGGCCGGTAGACATGCTGTTCTGAATTTGGAACACTGCAAAATGACACTCATGTGTGGCCCATAATTGTCAAGCATCTGCAATAAGGCTGAGGATGGGGAGGGGTGTCATCCTAAAACACAACAGTGAACTGAGGCATACATCCAAAGCTCACTAAGAATGGCTGTATCTGAACACAGTCAAGGTCATGAATTGTGCCAGACATAACCCTGACTCCACAGCAATAGTGACCTCCAAGGGCTGTGCACATGGGCTGGCCTTGCAATCCGGCAGAGTTGGGAGACATTTGTAGGGCAGAGTGACCAAATAATGGCAAGTGAACATGGACCATGCTAGTATACCCCTTCCAGGAATAGTGACTGCTGTAGTTCATTTAATAGGTGCTGCAACAAACCATCGTGTTAAGGATGTGCACACTTATGCAACCCACATATTGTATGCATCTCAATCAGCATCTGCACAACTAACACATTTGTTTGATACTGAATTTGATTGCATAGGTCATATGTCACATATCAGGTGTGTGTAATATTAACATATGCAGTATTGTGGCCCCACTGCATATCATGGAAGAGGCTGCCATGTCAACAAGGGTGTGTGCACTACATATAGCCACAGTAAGCTTTGAAAGTTGTCAGTGTAATTGGATTTTATTGCTCATACATGCACTGCTAATGATGAGATCAGCAAATCAGAGGTCAGGCATTCATTATTGACATCTGTCCTCATATCATCCCAGGTATGTGTTAGACAAACACATAGGGGCTGTGAGCAACATAGCAAACATAACTGCCACACATTTACACATTCAGCAATGGTGTGTACACTCGTGAGGTATGGTGCACAATACATGCCAGGGTGCTAAACAGGCTTTTAGGTTCATAGGTTCATAGGTAATAGCCAACAAGGTTCCCTGGCTTACACCACCCAAAAAAGCTATTTTCCTGTGCCCCTGTTGAGCTGAATCACAGAAGTGATTAAGATTTTTCTTAAAGAGTGCTAATGAGGAACTTTGCTTGACATAGATGGGTAGCTTGTTCCAGAGTATGGGAAGTCTCTGGGACAAAAATCTATCCCTCCAGCATGTCCTGTATTGTGGTGACAAGGTTTAGGTCCCTAGAGCATGTAGCTTGGAGGGATTGGGATTTCTTTAGGTGTAGCATGTCCAACAGCTCTAGGTTTGACAGAGCTTTATATGTTAGGCAGAGATCACCTCAGAGTAGGCAATATGCTACAGAGTAAAGCTGTAGTTTTTTGAGAAGGTCAGTGTAGGACATCTGTTTGAGGCCAGTAATCATCTTTGTGAGGTACTTCTGTGGCCTTTCCAGCTGCTGCAGATGTCTTGTGAGGTACATTCCAAAAGGGGTGTTGTACTCTATAATGGGTCTAATGAGTGTCGAGTATAGGGGAACAATGACCTCTTTTTTCCTGGATGAGAACCCTTCTGTGATGAGGTGTGCCACATAGAAGGTTTTCCTGACTACTGTGGCAATGTGATTATCAAAGGAGAGACTAGTGAACACCTGGGTCCCAAGGTCTCTTATCACACATTCAGCATTAAGTAGACTGACACGTATGTGGTAGTTCATGGGTACATAGTTTTTATCAAAGGGGATGACAATGCACTTTTTAGCATTGAGCTTGATGCCATGGCTCTGACACCAGGCATCTGTCTCAGTGAGGCCCTTCTGTAGGATGTCCACATTATTTGGAGACTCAACTATGGCTCCTAGTTTGCAGTTATCTGTAAACTTCATTAGCCAAAGGCCTTTGTTAGCCTGTACTTCAGAGAAGTAGATACCAAACAGGAGAGGTCCCAGGACTGAACCCTGTGGTACTCCACTTGTCACTGGTTTGAAATCAGATTTGGAGTCTGCCACTTTTACAGTGTGGGTTCTGTCAGTGAGCCAGTTGGCAACCCATCTTGTGATGTAAGGATTTATACCTAGTTTAGTGAGTTTATCTATAATTACAGAATGGGGGATGGTGTTGAATGCTTTGGCGAGGTCAAGACAGGCTGTGTGAACCACCTTACCCTCGTCTACAGCTTTGGTGACTGCCTCACAGAAGTCGATCAGGTTCAGCAGACATGATCTGCCTTTCACAAACCCGAACTGTGTGGGGTCCAGAGTTTGTAGGTTACCAATGTCTTTGTTTATGAGTTCCATGATGTTACGTTCCATGGCCTTACAGACCAGGCTCATCCGGCTAATAGGGCGATAGTTCCCGGGATCAATCGTGGCTCTTCCTTTATGGTGTGGGATAACTGTTGCTCTGTGCCATTCAGTGGGCACAAAGCCTGATGTGAGGCTATTATTGAACATGGTGCTTAGGTGGGGAACCTAAAGTTCATGTAAAACGCAGCTTGGGATGTTGTCCAGTCCCATGGATGCTGTGTTTTTGGCTTTAGAGAGTGCAGCTTTTACTTGCGTAGTTGTAATTACAGGGATTCTGCATTCTTCCTGTATAGATATGGGCCCTTTAGGGGATGAGAGGGAGGTAAAGTTAGCACTGAACCTATCTGCCAGGATGTTGGCAATATCAGTTGGTTCTGTAATTTTCATGCTGTTGTGCTGTAACTCAGGGCAGATTTGAGTGTTGCCATTGAGATTCCTGACATAGCTATAGAATGCTTTGTGGTTGTCATTAGCATCAATGGCAATTTTGTTTTCATAGCTAGCTTTGGAGGATCATATAAGGGATCTTAGCTTCTTACTGAGGCTGACCAGGGAGCTCCTCAACTCATGGGATTTTGTTCTCTTTTGCAACAGTTTCTTCCTTCTGTTGTAGAGTTTGTTTATGGCAGGGGACCACCAGATTGGCATCCTTTTTTTTGGAGGATAACCTCTTGGTTATGTTTGGGATAGCACGATCCATGCACTCATGCAAGTTCTTATAGAGTGCATTTTTGTAGGATTCAGCAGTCATAACTGTATTGTCCATGTGCATTGGTGTCATGAAGTTCACCACTTCTGTCTTAAGAAGCATGAAGTTGGCTTTAAAGAAATGTTTTACCATGGTTTCCTTAATGGGGGGGTGGGGGTGGGATGTGGATATCTAGGGTGATTAACTTATGGTCGGATCTGACCAATGAGAAGTTGACTTCAGGTGTGGAACACTGGTCACTCATGTTGGTAATGACTAGGTCTAGGATATTGTTGGCCCTGGTGGGGGTGTGGATAAGTTGATCCAGGGCATTGGAATTTATGAATTCCAGAAAGCGTTGAGCGAAGGAGTTGGTACATGAGTAGTTTTCCCAGTTAATGGTGGGGTAGTTGAAATCACTCATTATTAGGGTGTTTAGTTGAACTCTAATATTTTCCATTATATCAAAAAAAGAGGAGTCGGAATCCTGGGGCATGGTGGGGTATCTGCAGCAAGCTACAATTTGGATTGCAGTTTTGCCCAGAGTTAGTTGCACTTGGATAACCTCAGATGCATTAGGCTGAGCAAATAGCCTGAAGGTGTGGATATCATTAATGAATATGGACACACCTCCACTTTTGGTGTTCCGGTCCAGGTTAGATGGCCGAAAAGTGGTATGAGTTAAAGATGGTAATGCAGCGGTGCACTCTGGAGCCTTGAACCAGGTCTCAGTCACTGCACAGATATCGATGTTCTCCATTTTAAAGAGTGCCTCGAGGGAGTGCATTTTGAGATTTCGAATTCTAGCATTGAGTAGCATTACACTCAGTTTTTGCTTGCCTGTTCCTGTTACATTGGTAAATTTGTCATTTGAACCTTGCCTAAAAAAGGCACTATAGGGGCGGCAAAACCCTTAGCCAGTATCCGGAATCCCTGGGGTGACAGGTGCAGGCCATCTCTGGCAAAGCATCATGGTCTGTCAACCATGTCGTCCAAGGCAGACAGATACTGGATCACCTTAGAATGACACCAGAAACTTAGCCAATTATTGAAGTCAGTCATTTTGTCCTTGTACTGCAGTATCATTTTGGGCAATGGCATGATGCTACTCGGGGCTAGGGACATACCTGCCTGGGCTACAAGATCAGAGAGCTCTTCCATCTCTTTTCATGTAGTCCAGGGAGGTACATCTCAGGTCATTCACACCAACATGGACAATAACAGAGTCATATTTGTACTTGTTGTGGAGTGACCTGCGTGCATGGGTTATGTGGTGGATCCTGGCACCCGACAGGCAGCTAACAGTAACCTTCTCCTTGCTTAACCTGGTGAGTGGGACATCAGTGGGCCTGACTATAGAGTCACCTATGACTAGTGTGTTGGGTACGTTGTTTTGCCTTATGGGCTGTGGTTCAATGGCACACTGAGTCTGTGGGCTATGTGTCATTTGGGTTGTGTTGGGGGGTGGAAGTTGATTGCGTTTCTGCTTTGGAGGTCTCTGTTGCTTGAACAGATTATTATTGAAAGCCTCCATGAATGTTTTTCTGTTTCTATGTGTGGATTTTCGTGGTGTAGGTTTAGTGATACTATGTGAAGAGTGTGGTGTGGTGTGGTGCAAGTGTTTACCTTCTCCTCTTGACTGTAAAGTTGCAGTCAGAAATAAGTAGCCAAAAAAATAATTATAAATCAATGGAAAGTCACTCTTCCACTCGCTGCTGCTTGTAGAACTCTGCAGGACACCACGAGGGGCTGTGCTGAGTCAATTACAAGCGCAAAAGCGCGTTTAAGCAGGCTTTATAGCAGGGGGTTAGAAAGAGCTAGGAAATGAGTGGGACATCAGTGGGACTGTAAAGTTCAGTCTTGGATGGAGAGAGCTTTACCTCTAATTTGATTAAATAAGTGCATCTCTCACAGGTTGTAGTGTTAGGTGGTAGGAGGAGAGGGTTGTCTGTGTACATGAGGCAATTGCTACATTGCCCCAAGATGCCCAGATTCATCAGATAGACAGGAGAGAACACTGGGAGCTGACGCTTGGACATGCCTAAATAAAAAACTATTTTCCTCTAGACAAGTGAGGAAAGTGAGTACAATAGTTGTTTTTCTCTAAGCAAGTGAGGAAAGTAAGTACAAAAATCGTTTTCCACTAGGTAGTGAGTAAGGTTAAGTGCTGTAGTAATTTGTAGCTTATTTAGTGCTTACAACAAGTTTATTATTTAGTGGGGATTATTTAGTGCTTACAACAAGTTACAACAAGGTACACAGCAATACTGTGTACATGGGTGCAGTGTGTTCCAGGGGAAGGGGCATCACCTACTAACACAACTCATGCATCACAGAGATGTATAATGTTGGTAACAAGGATTAAGAATAGCTGCAGTGCATGCTGTTGACTGCCATATGTCGTGCATTTTGACTGTTGGATAATGAGAGGTCTTTGTAATATCTTTGTGCCACCTCACCTGTATGTGTGTGTGTGTGTGTGTGTGTGTGTGTGTGTGTGTGTGTGTGTGTGTGTGTGTGTGTGTGTGTGTGTGTGTGTGTTTGTGTGAGTGTGTGTAGTGGTAAGCAATGACGTACAGGTCTTAAATTATGTTTTTTGTTTCCCCTCACAGGTGGCAAGGTGGGTCAGGGTCCCTCCTGCATGTAAACTGATGTTATTGTCTATACGGACTCTGACAGTGATGATAGGTATAGTGAGGCACAGGCAGGATTGTCAGGAGCTGAAGCTGTGCCATCGGTTGATATCCCACTTTTATGCACCCCATCCCCGCACACAGTTACAATGCCTATACATACCCCATCACCAGTAGCCATAGATAAGGGACAGTTGGCAGGTGGTGGCATGGGACAGGACAGTGTGGTGACTATGGCAAGTGTGTCTGCACACAGCAGCCATAGCTGGATGGTCCGTGAGGTACCACATAGGCAGATGTACAGGGGTGCTCATAGGAGGGCTGCTGGTCATCATGCCGCTAGCAGAAGTGCCACAGCAGGTGTCACCAGATCCATGTTTTGGTCCATCATGAAGGCACGGCATGTATGGAATTTTACACCAGACAGAGTCTGAGGATCCAGAGGGCTACTCATTCTGCTGTACCTGGCAACATCTGTGATCTTGCAGGTGCCCACCATTATTTTGCAGTGGTCCTGGATAGATGGTTGGGTGAGATGGTGGGAATCTTCGACTGTGCAGTGTCTGTGTTAGAGCATATGGTGGGTGTAGGGCAACAGACACATGGACGTAGGTCAGCAACTCCAACAGGTGCAGGTCTACATGGGCATGCAACAAGTCACAGCTGTTCTCGTAGTGGCAGTACCAGCACCAGCACTGCAGGGGGGGTGCTGTCCACACCACAACACAGCAGGCCATGTGCATGTGGTCCTGGTCAGTCCCAACAGGGACGCGGATCCAGAGGACATTTGTCATCATCAGGGGAGAGTACAATATCTGGGCTGTTACCTGGTAGTGCCAGTGGAACCCCTAGCAGGCACAGTTCTCATGCCCGTGGTCAAACACGGTGAACTGTACACCCTGCCATATATAGTCTGCAGCTGTCCAACAAACCCCTGTATAGGACAGCCGCATGGCAGAACTGTGTGCATACATACACACACACACACATGACCAACACAGCTAGGGCACCTCCATACCTACACACACCACATCTGCACAGCCCAATTGATAAAGAACCCCCTGACACACACACATGATGTCAACCAAATGGCTCAGTCTAGGTCTCTGGTAAACCCACAACATACCCTGTGCATATGATGATACCTGTGCCACATCCCTGTCATCCATACCATCAATGCTGGGACATGCTAATATGGTTCTGATGCACAGGGTGAATGTACTAAGGTTTAGCAATCTAATGCCGTGTAACATGTTTTCAGCTGGAAAACTTAATGCTTACATGTCAGGATGTGTAGCTGTCCAGCCATGATGCATTATAGCTGTTATTAACACTGACTGATTATGTTCTCCATAATGGATTCAGTTTGTGTTGTAGGTGTCTATTTGTCAGCAGGATGTTGGTCTACTGTTGTTTCCTACAAGGGGTATGGCACTGTGGTGACACATTGACTGTGTCATATCCTGTGTACAGCTGAACAAAAGTAACAGGTCTGTATAACAGTTACTGCATGTGCCACATGGCTGATAGGTCTGAGGGGTGTATACAGGTGAGTGCATGGTGGCTGATGTCAGCAGCTCTTCTACAGTGGACAATGGTAAATGTACTGGGTGGCACACACCAAATGTTTGTGAATAACACACACACACACACACACACACACACACACACACACACACACACACACACACACACACACACACATACACACACACACACACACAGAGGCTTTGGTGCTGCTGCAATACACAGAGAATACTGTACACATGGATGTACTTAATTTAGTCCAGTCTTCAGGTATTGCTGATCACTGGGCTGTGTCATAGTTCCTGTGTTGCCCATGTCCTTGTTTGGATAGGAGGAAGCTTCTTTGTTTACCAGTGGGAGTGGGGAGCTCTGAGCAGCCTATCTGTCCCTAAAGGAGTGGTTCCAGCCCAGTAACTTGTAGCTTATTGGTCATTTTGGGCCATTTCCTAGCTCTTTCTAACCCCCTGCTATAAAGCCTGCTTTAACACGCTTTTGCGCTTGTAATTGACTCAGCACAGCCCCTCGTGGTGTCCTGCAGAGTTCTACAAGCAGCAGCGAGTGGAAGAGTGACTTTCCATTGATTTATAATTGTTTTTTTGGCTACTTATTTCTGACTGCTTTTTCTCACCGAAAAGCGAGTTTCTATAACTAAATAAGCTCGGCAAAGTTGATTTACTGCATTACTGTTTGTTTTCCTGAACATTTTTGCACTTTTAAAGTTTGTTTTTGCTTAAATTAGCTGGTAGGCTACACATCCAAGTGCGCTAGCCGATTTAAAGCATTTACTGTTGTTACTGTATCTATTTTCTGTACAGTATGGTAAGGGGGATGTACTGGTTGTTAATGAACAATACATATTATGACATACTGTCATATACACATTGACAAACACATAACAGTCATAGACACTTCTGAGAGACCTAGGTTTATCAGTGCTAACTACCTTGTCAGTGAGTTCATTCTGTTACAGAGAATTTGCACAAAGCACATGCATCATTGGGCTGGATAGTGTAATCAGTTACCTGAATGGTTGATGGTGACAGTGATCCTCATGCAATGGACCTTGGGACATGTACTGGGGGTACCATGATGTAAAGACAGTATACCCAGCATCCACACCCACATTGGATATTTTACACACTGATACCAATTACCTTCTCCTCCTGACTGGTTATGCCAGTACTGAGTCGAGAGGGCTCAGCCTCCAGTTTGGCTATATGGTTGCATCTCTCACATATATTTGTATTTGTTGGGAGGAGGAGAGGGCTGTCTGTGTACATGAGGCAGTTGTAACATTGCTTCAAGATTCCCAGATTCACCAGCTGAACTGGAGAGGAAGCCAGCAACTGTCCCTTCGACATGCCAGAATAGTATAAGGAACTGCTATGTAACTGAATCAGAAAGGACCTATAGGGATAGGGTACTCAAGGGGATTTTAGGAGGATGTAGTGCTTTTTTAGTTAAAAAGTGCTTAACTTATACAAAATGCTTACAGGAGCAAGTGCAGGGTTTTTAGATTGAGAATAGAATGTTTAGATTGAGAGTTGGAGTAGTTCTAAGGGAAAAAATGAACAGCAGACTTTGTGGAGCCAGGAATAGTTTAAACCTGACTAAGCGGCACTGCTCAATGCTGCACTATGCGCAAATTAGTGCAAAAGCGTGCTAAAGTGGGCTTTATCGCAGCGGGTTAGAAGGAGCTAGGAAATGTACCAAAACGGCCAATAACCTACAAGTTACTGGGCTGGAACCACTCCTTTATGGAGTTGGTATATATAGTTGGGTGTGGATATTGTGGGCACAGCCACCCTCATTAACCCCAATGAGGGTGGCTGTGCCCACAACATCCACACCCAACTATATATACCAACTCCAGTATCACTGTACAATGGGGAAGAGGGAATTTACACATCTACTACTAGTTTTGATGGAATGAATTTCCACAAGATGATTCCTTTGAAATGTTAGCATTTGCCAGTCAGTCCTCGGACAAATGACCTCCTGGGACATGTATTTTCTGCAAATTGAAGTAGATCCCTTCACATACACACACTTACTTGTCAACACTGAGAGTAGAACCCCTACCTAGATATTTATTGCTACTAATATGTTTGGCCTTAATTGCACACACCACACAGCTTTTAGGATGAGGTGTGTCCCGAGTTTCTTGTTAAGTGAAGAACATCACCAGGCCTTGTACAGTATGGTAAGGGGAATGTACTAGTTGTTAATGAACAATACATATTATGACATACTGTCATATACACATTGACAAACACATAACAGTCATAGACACTTCTGAGAGACCTAGGTTTATCAGTGCTAACTACCTTGTCAGTGAGTCCATTCTGTTACAGAGAATTTGCACACAGCACATGCATCATTGGGCTGGATAGTGTAATCAGTTACCTGTATGGTTGATGGTGACAGTGGTCCTCATACAGTGGACCTCGGGACATGTACTGGGGGTACCATGATGTAAAGACAGTATACCCAGCATCCACACCCACATTGGATATTTTACGCACTGATACCAATGATAATGCTCTGACATACCCACAATCACATATTGACCAGGTCTGCAATGCAACCCCCTTGTCTATCTAATCAGTGCTACTACAGGGATATGCATTTATTGCACATGCCACAGGGATAGTGTGGTGAGGGTTTGTCATGGCTCTCCCAATGTCAGCAACATCACTTTCCCTTATAATGTATGGCAAGGTGTATTGTATTTGAAGAATGTGGCCTCAGAATGCTGTATCCTACAAATATACACACTTGCACACATACACACACTTGCCAGGACTCAGTGGGTAACCCATGATTATCAGCCCATTCGTACAACAGTGTTATGCTGGTACTGCAAGCTCCAGGTAGCCCATAGAGTGAAGAGGGTAACAAGGTACATTTAATGTTAATTACAGCAGCAGCCATTTCTAACTATGGCGATGGCGGTGTAGTGGATGAGAAGGCCCTTAGGGTATTATCAACTACAAGTTTACAAACACACAGACACTGTTATTCTCGGTAATGCACACTGACACATTTGTCAGGACTGGGGACCACAGGTGCAGGTATTCCTAGGTGTGTACCAGGCTAATGCCCATGGAGAGATGAGAAGAGTAAGGGATGGGGGCACACTGGTATCATGCCACCTGACATTTGTCAGCAGGCCATCTATCAACTGATGCCACTTGAGTGATACCCAGGGTGACAGTTAAATGCAACATCCAATCATCTGGTTTTCTCTTGCAGAGGGCCAGTGAGGTGCTCCAGTTGACATGTATGCAACATATATTAAATAACATGGCCAGTGTCTGGGTTGGAGACCTGTACCCAAGCATGTTCTGTTGACTGTGGTAGTCTAGTTGAGGTATTCATGGCATGTGGTGCATACAGGGTGGGGGATTCCTAGCTGTGGCATTCATAAAACAGCTGGACAGACATATCAGTGTCAGTCAAGCAAAGATTGCCTGTAAGCAGCCAAGACGGATACCTGACATCTGCACATCTGTACAGAGGACAGACAGAAATCAGCTAGCCAACACCTTATGCATTAGAATGACTGTTTTGACAGATAGACATCTGACACTAAGTATGCCATTACTGCATGACAGCAGCCCTCAATGACATGTCCTATACACATAGTCTGCAGTTAATATCCACAGATCAGATCAATATCCAGTAGCAAATACTTAATAACACACAGCTCACACACCAAGAACACAATAGTCAGTACTCAGAGTCCAGCTTTGCATGCAGGGGTGTATAGTTCCAGTACTACAATCTGCAATTAACTCTTACTTGAGAAAGCAATGTTAACAGTAGTAACGTAATGATACAGTACATGCAAGTATGACTGCGTATAACCTGGGATACTACCCATGTATGAAACACTTACCAAGAGAATAGATTGTTGCAATAGCCATATATACTCAGGTGTCCCATACAGTATACTCACACCCCTTGCTACTGTAATGACAGCACACAGCAGCATGTTATGTACATGGAATTAAATACACTTACTAAAGATGTCATTACCTTGCTATTTCATTAGACTGGAATATGATTACTGGTTAACAGGGCTGAGCTATGCTTAGCAGGTGTAAGCATTGCTTAAATATAAATGCTAAGCACATTTGCGCACTGGTAAGTGAAGCCTACACGGTGTAAGCGCCTTCATTTAACCGTATGTTAGCACTGCTTACCAATGTGCAAACCCGCTTAAAGCTGCTCAAAACTGCCTTAACCAATCTGCATCCAACAGTCCTTGTTCTGCCTAGCAACAAAATAAACAGCCCTTGCAAATATTCAACCCAGGACCCTGTACACTATAGTCACAGCAATTAACCACTGATGGCTGTGAAGATGTTTGTTGCTTTTTCAAATGCATCTTTCACTACACATACAGAATAGTAGTGAACAACTGATTTGACTACTACAATTGTTTAGTACTTTATTTATTTATTTATTTTATTTTACATTTGTTAACCGGGATGGTCCGACTGGATACATGTCCTTTTTCAGCGGAGGCCTGGGGAGAAAAGCTCCAACAGAGTTACATTGATAATTAGGTACAGTAAATGAGCTGAAAGAACTTAACAAAAACATAGGCTATTTACATACAAGTACAAGACTGCCATTACTATTTCTGAGATTACTACAAATGTAACAGTAATAACATATTAGCAAGGACGGTAGGCAGTATAATGACATAGAGTTAGACAGGATACATATTTCTTTATCACAGTATACAAAGTACTTATCATCTTAGCTAGTTGTTTATGTTTTAGTTAATGGCACAGAGCTAGTCTGGGTTTGAGCAAGCACATAGCCAGTGTGACTTGAAGTGGAGTTTTAGACTATTTTTGAATTGACTTAGAGAAGTTGCAAGCATGATGTTATTTGGGAGAGAGTTCCATATTTTACCAGTGGTGTTGGCAAATAGCACGTCACCACCTAGGTTGAGAGATTTCGTTGTTTGGACAAGGAGTCTGTTTGCTGAGCGAAGGCAGCTTAGATTGGAGTAGGGAGTCATTAAGTTTTTTAGTGCTGGGGTATTCTCAGGTTATTTAAGGATTTTGAATGCCTCTATGAGTTGGGACTGGTGAAGAAGGTGTGGGAATTCTATCCATCCAAGCTTTTTCAGGTTAGTACAGTGGTGTGTTCTGTAGGGTAGGCCTGTAACGAACCTGGCAATGTGATTATAGCAGGATGAGAGCTTGGCCAGATCAGATTTGTTAAGGTGAGTGAGGACAGGAGAGGCATATAGTAGGGTAGAGAGAAGGTGTGAACGGGCTGTGGCTGCCCTGGCATTCGGGGTAAGGAAGGCTTTAATTCTATATAGGGTCCCAAGTTTCTTGTTGACTGACTTAATGGCTTGGTTGATATGTATATCAAATCTGTCTTTATTGTCAATGTTTAGTCCTAATAGCTTTGTATAGGTGTCTGGGGAGATGATGGTCCCATTATTGGATTTTATAGTGAAGTTTTCAGTCGGAGATCTATTGGTTGGGTAGAAGAGAAGTAACTTGGTTTTGTTTGGATTTAAGATCAGGAGATGGTTGGCAAGCCAGTTTTCGACTTTGGTGAAGCTATGTTGGGTGGTAGTTAGTAGATTTGCAAGAGAGGCATTGGAACATATTATAGTCAAGTCATCTGCATATTGAATGCAGGTGGCTTCAGGGATGACTGTTTGGATGTCGTTTATGAAGACTGAAAAGAGGAGAGGTCCTAATATGGAACCTTGAGGAACTCCTATGGTATTTGGTAGTAGGCAGGAGAGCTTGTTTTGCCACATTACTGCTTGTTGTCTCCCAGTGAGGTAAGCTTGAAACCAGTCAAGGGCTGGAGTATCTAGATACAGGGTTTTTAAAGTATATAGAAGTAACTGATGGTTTACCATATCGAAGGCTTTCGATAGGTCCAGGAAGAGAGCGGAGGATATTTTTTTTATTATTCCTGTTAAGATTAATGTTTTCAGTAAAAGAGAGGAGAGCAGTGGTTGTACTATGATGGGGTCTGAATCCATGTTGAGAGTCTGTGAGTAGTTTATTTTGGGTTAGATAGAGCATTAGTTGGTTGTGCATGCACTTTTCCATAATTTTGGCAAGTGGTGATAGTATGGCTATAGGTCTATAGTTGGATAGTTCTGTGGATGAACCTCCTTTGTGGACTGGAATAACATAGGATATTTTCCAAATTGAGGGGATTGAGGCCTCGGTTATGGTTCTGTTAATTAAGATTGAGATAGTGTAGGCTACGACATCTGCAGCAATTTGCAGGTATTCAGCCGGCAGAAGATCGGCTGAAAGGGTGGTTGGCTTCAGTTTTTTCAAAAGGGATCTGATAAAGGATGTGGACACTGGCTGGAAGTTAAAAGAGAGTGGTGAGTCGGGTATAGTGTTTATAGAAGTGTGGGGAGGAGAAAGTTGGTTAGCTAATGACTGGATGGTTTCTGTGAAGAAAGTATTGAATGAATTGGCTATATCTTCTTGGCTCTTGTCAGATAATGTTCCTGGGGTCGGAGTAGTGGATTTGCTTGGTTGGAGAAGTTTATTTATGCCTGCCCACTACT
>NC_056737.1:509401820-509529320 GCF_019279795.1 Protopterus annectens | reverse complement strand
GACTGATTCGAAGAAGTCAATCAGATTCACGAGACAAGATCGGCCCTTCCCAAACCCAAACTGGGTGGGGTCCAGTGTTCAAAGGCTGCCAATGTCTTTGTTTATAAGTTCCATGATAATGCATTCCATGCCCTTGCAGATCAGGCTTGTCAGACTGATGGGACAGTAGTTTCTGGGATCCAAGGCGGATCCCCCCTTGTGGAGTGGGATAACTGTAGCTGTGCACCACTCAGTGGGCACGAAACCTGAGGTGAGGCTATGACTAAACATGACACTTAGGTGAGGTACCAGCTCATTTTGTAGTTCATGTAGTACACAGCCTGAAATGTCATCTGGTCCCATGGATGCTGTATTCTTAGCTTTGGAGAGTGCGGTTTCTAACTGTGTGGCCATGATTACTCGAATTTGGCAATTTTTTGGTATTGAGATGGGCCCTTTAGGGGGAGAGAGGGGGGTGAGGTTGGCACTAAATTGATTTGCCAGGATATTGGCAATATCCTTGGCATTAGTATATTTAATGCCATTCTGTTGTAGCTCAGAGCAGATCTGAGCATTGCCATTTAGATCCTTGACATAACTATAGAATGCCTTGTGGTTGTCTTTGGAATCTTTGTCAATTTTATTTTTGTAACTAGCTTTTAAGGATTTTATGAGGGATCTCAGCTTCTTACTGAGACTGGTGAGGGAGTTTTTTGCATCCTGGGATTTTCCTCTTTTCTGCAACAGTTTCTTCCTTCTGCTGTATAGTTTGTTTATAGCAGGGGACCACCAGATTGACTTCCTTTTTTTTGGAGAAGAGCATCTTGGTTCTATTTGGGATGGCATGATTCATGCACGAGTGGATGTGCTCGTACAGTGCCTTAGTGTAGGATTCTGCAGTCGAACTTTCAGATCCCGTCCGCATGGGTGTCATGAAGTTTGTCATTTCTGACTTCAGTAGCATGAAGTTGGCTTTGGAGAAGTTTTTTAAGGAGGTTTCCTGGCTGGGGGGTGGGTATGGTATGTGGATGTCAAGTGTGATTTGCTTGTGGTCAGACCTGACCAATGAGGGGGTGACCACTGGTGTGGAGCATCTATCTCACAAGTTGGTAATGACCAGGTCTAGGATATTGGAGCCCCTGGTGGGACAATGGATTAGTTGATCCAGGGCATTGGAATTTATGAATTCCAAGAACCGTTGGGAAAAGGAGTTGGTACCAGAGTAGTTTTCCCAGTTAATGGCAGGGTAGTTGAAATCACCCAGTATTAGGGTGTTTGGTTGTATCTTAATATTTTCCAGTATGTTTAGAAAGGTGTAGTGTGCCGGCATCATCACTGAAAACAATCACTTACACCTAGTGGGGAAAATCCTGATTAGCAAAAGATAGAAATAGAAACAAAAAAGTTTAGATTTAATTATTTTTAAAATGCATTTGTCTACTTTAATGTCAGCTAAAGATTCTGAGGTTTATTATTTACATTTACTGTTTACATTTTAATTATGCATGTTAGCCAAATACAAGTTCACATTCTAACATGACAATTGAAATGTCTGCTGTCACTCTTATAAAATCAGAGTGATCTGATTAGAGCTATTTGTTTTACAGTAGGATAAAATGCAGCAAAATTAGTACAATAGTTGTTACAGGATGCAGTTTTAATTTAGATACCCTTTAAAGGCAGGAGAGTGAACATTTAAATTGCTCAGTGAATAATGCCGCATCTTATTTTATTTACTGACTTTGTGAATAGCAGTCAAGATTAGAAAATGCCTCTCCTGGTGAAACTAAAATCATGGACAATTCTGAGGGAGAAGGTGAAAGTCAGAAGGAATGTGAAAAAAACTGGTAAAATGCATAGCAGTTAGGGTGTTGTAAAAGGAGTCTGCGTCACTGTTGTTTAGGTGCTGAGCCACAAAACCAAAAATATGATTTGAATCCAGTCACCTCCTCCCTTGTGTATTCTGTGACCCTGAGCAAGACTGCAATTTCTTTGTGTTCCCTCAAAAGGAATGTGTTTCTGTACACCTAAGTAAGCTACAAAAAAAGAAACAAATACAGAACAATATTTGCATCACAGTAACATATTGAAAAGGTCAGAGAGGTATTTATATACACAAAACTGGAAAAACTGCATTTAATTTTATTACAAGGTATACAGCAAGGCAGTGGAGAAAGGTGATTCAGTAAGTTTATTGGAATGTTGCAGTGCAGGAAACGCATCTCCCCAGGTGTCAGCAGGAAGTATTTATTCATGTTTTGATCAGTAAAGTTCGTTCATTCTGTCATTACTTGCATTATCCAGTTCAGTTTCACAAGGGAGCCAAAACCTGTCCTTGCATTCAGAATAAGCAAGTCAGCTAAACTACTTCCAAGGACAACAAAATAATGAAGAATCTGTAATAAATGCCATGTGCAGACAGAATAATGAATATTTACAATTAGAATAAGGAATATTTACAATTATGTACTAGAGTAAGAAATAAGACAGAGGCATTTCGCTACCTTGTCAGGAGAAATGAAAATGTATATTTTTATAATCAAACATTGGTAAACCAAGCCACAGTAATCCCACATGAAGAATTTAGGAAAATCATTCTCATTTTATCCTACAAGCATGTTTTCCTTTTGTAGCTATCTATACATTGCTTTGGCTTGTCTGTCCTTGCACTTTGGATTATGTTGCTGATATCTTCTGCAGCCTTGAAATGTTTTCTATCGATATGGAATTCTCTATATCAGCATTTTGTTTTTTCCTTATACAAGAAAACTCCCTGCTTCTTATTTAGCTTTGTTGCCCTTCTGTCAACTTTTTCCTCCTTTAACATCTGTTGTGGGCTTGTGGGATTTTTGGTTCCCTCACCCTTTGTTTCTCATATCAAACTGTGTGAACTGTCCAAACCTTTCAAGTACAGTGTAATGTATTTACCATTCTCTGTTTATATACTTGTATCTCTTATCTGTCCCTTTTTCTGATCTCATAATGATTCCATGCATGCTACAGATCCTGTGCCTGATTTTCAAATAAAGAAATGGATTTTAGCTTTCTAACCCTCACATAACCCAAGTATAGCTTATATGTTCATAGGTTCATAGGTGCGTAC
Organism: Protopterus annectens; assembly: GCF_019279795.1. NCBI lineage: Eukaryota > Metazoa > Chordata > Ceratodontiformes > Protopteridae > Protopterus > Protopterus annectens. The sequence continues at coordinate 509,526,238 of NC_056737.1, read as the reverse complement.
TAGGCGAACGGGCCTGGAGCCTTTACAAGTCTAGCTCATAGAAGTGCCCTGGCATCATGCCACCATTATTTCCCGATGCCTCTATCAAGTAGAGCCACTGGACTGATCCCCGGGGTGAACTTTCTATTTCCCATCCATTCATCAAGATTTCTCTTGAAAAGGGCCAGTGAGATGCTCTGCTTGACATGTATGGGATGTCTATTACTGACCATGGGCAGTCTCTGGGTTTTGAACCTGTCCCGCCAGCATGCTCTGTTGATTGTGGTAATGAAGTTGAGGTCCCTCGAGTGTGTGGTGTAGAGGGATTTGAATTTATTTAGGTGTAACATTTCTAACAGGTCTGGGTCAGAGATGGCTTTGTGAGTCAAGCAGAGATCGCCTCTTACTAGATGATATGAGACAGAGAAAAGCTGGAGTTTTTTGAGTCTGTCCATGTAGGGCATGTGTTTAAGGCCTAGGATCCTCTTCATGAGGTACATTTGTGGCCTTTCCAGCTGTTGCAGGTGTTTAATGAGGTACATGTCAAATGGGGCATTATACTCGATGAATGGTCTAATGAGGGAAGAGTAGAGAGAGATGATGACCTCTTTCTTCCTGGATGCAAAACCCTTGGTAAAGAGATGTGTCACATAGAAAGACTTTCTGACCACAGTGGCAATGTGCTGGTTGAAGGAGAGGTTGCTGTTAACCAGTGTTCAGTGGGCTACCATCAATGAGGTAATTAGTGTGAACTGAGTTTTTCCCAAAGGGAATTATGACGCATTTTTTGGCATTAAACTTAAGGCCATGGTTTCGACACCAGTCGTTGGTCTCAGTGAGGCCTTTCTGTAGGATGTCTACATCACTTGGGGAGTTAATAATGGCTCCCAGCTTGCAATCATCAGTGAACTTGGTCAGCCAGAGTCCCTCCGTGTTGGCCTGGACTTCTGAGAAGTAGATGCCAAACAGGAGAGGACCTAGGACCGATCCCTATAGGACTCCACTCATGAATGGTCGGCAGTCTGACTTGGAGCCTGCTACTTTCACACTGCGGGTTCTATCTGTGAACCAATTTGCAACCCACCTAGTGATATAGGGGTTGATGCCTAGTTTGGTGAGTCTATCAATAATTCCTGAGTGGGGAATGGTATCAGAGGCCTTGGCCAGATTGAGGTAGGCTGTATGAACTGCCTTGCCCTCATCCACAGCTCTGGTGACTGACTCAAAGAAGTCAACCAGGTTGAACAAGCATGATCTACCCTTCACAAAACCAAATTGCGTGGGATCCAGAGTTTGGAGATTCCCTATATCCTTGTTAATTAGGTCCATGATGATGTGCTCCATAGCCTTACATATCAGACTCGTCAGGCTAATGGGGCAATAATTCCCAGGGTCTGTAGTCGCTCCCCCTTTATGGAGAGGGATGACTGCAGCAGTGTGCCATTCTGTAGGGACAAAGCCTGAGGTGAGGCTGTGATTGAACAGGAAACTTGTACAATTGGATGGGGAACAGGAAATTCATCTCTGTTTTGGCACATATGTCACTAATGGACACAGGCAGCCTGTAAATGGTTCATCACCCAGGCCCCTACTTCTAAATGTTTCATCTGCCAAGCACTCACTTAGACTTATCAAGGGTAGCAGAACTTGACAGAGATTTGGAATGCATGGCTAGGCTTATAAAGGCCCTAGTGGTCATTAGGTTAGTACACACCAATGAACATAACTCTGCCACTACCACAACTGATAAAACAAATTAGTTTGTATAATCAGCACAGGCTTCTAGAGTAGTTTCCATAGCTTATAGCACTGTACCTATTTTACTGGTGGTAGAGCAAGACATAACGTTTTGCCAAAGCTCTTGGGACAGAGCTTCTCAGAATGCAAGGTTATGGAAGTAAATGAACATACAAGGGATTTGAGCATGGTATACTTCATCATCATCATCATCAGCAGCAGCCCCTTTTTCCCATTTTTTTTCTACATGGGGGTCAAGGTATCATGTTAACTGTTGCCAGCTCTCTTGATTCAGTGCCACACTCCTGCCTTCTTCAATACTCATGCCTGATTGTCACAGATCTTCTTTCACACAGTCCATCCACCTCTTTGCTGGATGTCCTCGCGTCCTCTAACCTTCTTCCTGTCTGTCCCAAAGCTTCCTCACCAGATTGTCTTCTGCTTTTCTACACATATGCCCAAACCACTGTAATCTGTTCTCTTTGATCTTTTCTGCAATTAGAGCTACTTTGGCTTTTGCTCTTATGTCCTCATTCTTCGTCTGTCCCACAGTGTGCATCCTACCACCTTTCTCATGCACTTCATTACCAGCACCTCTAGCTTCTTCAACTGTTCTGCCTTTACTGCCCAGGTTTCTGTACCATACAGTAGTACTGGTCTCACCACTATCTTGTACTCCTTACTTTTCAGTTTCTTTGGCATTCTTCTGTCATAGACTACACCTCATACTCTATGCCAGTTGGCTGCAGCCCCTCTGATTCTAGCTTTAACCTATTCAGTCAGACTACCCTTCTCCTCAGCCATCCCCCCAGATACTTGAAGCTGTTTACATGTTCAACTATTTTTCCTTCTATTTCTCTTCTCAGCTTCTTCTGGTTTCCCCAGTTTGCCACCATTACCACTGTCTTATCTATGTTAGTTTCATCCCATGTAACTTTAGATTTTCATTCCATTCTTCTGTCCTTTGCTGAAGTCCTAGCTCAGAGTCTGCCTGTACTGCCACATCGTCTGCATACAGCAGCTTTGTTAATCTGTTCCCTGCAACCTGTTTGCTAATGTAGTCCATCACCAGTATGAACAGCAGTGGGCTCAGAGCTGAACCCTGATGTACACTCACTCCCACTGAGAACCCCTCTGTGAGGCCGAATACTGTTCGCACTTGAGTCACTGGGTCCTTGTACATAGCATGTACTAATTCTACCAATATTTCTGAGACTTCAAACCACTACAGTACTGCCCAGATTAGCTTTCTTGGGACCTTGTCATATGCTTTCTCCAAGTCTAGGAATGCCCTGTTGGACTCTCTCCTCCTCTCTAGCTTCTTCTCAAGGATCTGTCTCAATGCAAACATTGGGTCAGTTGTGCTGTATCCTGATCTAAATCCAAACTGCTCATCTCCCATCTTACATTCTACTACTCTGCGTATCCATTTATCAATCACCCTCTCCAGAACTTTCATGCAATGTGGTAGGAGTTTGATCCCTCTGTACTGCCCACAGTTGTGGATGTCCCCTTTGTTCTTGTACGCTGGCATAAGTATGCTTATTCTCCAGTCATCTGGGATACACCTTTCTCTCCACACTGCTATTAGTACCCTTAGGAGTCATTTCTCCCCTATCTCACTTAGCATCTTTATCATATCTGCTGTGACCTCATCTGAGCCTGCTGCTTTCCCTGACTTCATCTTCCTTAATGGTGTTCTTACTTCTTCTAAGGTGGGCTCCTCATCTTCTCTCATTGTAGGCTATTTATAGGGCAGAACAGCTTCTGGGGGGTTTTCTTCATTCAGAAGCTGCTGGAAATACTCCTTCCATCTGCCTTTGATGTCCTGTTGACTGGTGAGCAGGTTGTTGCTGGCATCCCTTATGAAGGGTGTCTGACTATCTTCTTTATCTTTCTGTCTTTGCCTTGCAACCTGATATAGTTTCTTTGTGCCCCTTACTGAGTCACTTTCCAGAAGTTGGTAGAGTGTCTCCGATGCCCTATTCTTTGCTATTGCAACTTTCTTAGCTTCTTTGTTAGCCAACCAGTAGTCCTTTCTAGCCTGGTCAGTCTTTTCTATCTCCTTCTTCTTCCTGCACTCCTCCTTTCATTTGATGACTTCCTGAACTTCTGCATTCCACCACCAGCTTTCCTTGTGTACCTTATTTCCATACCTGGCTCTGACACATCTCTTTTCTGTAGTCCTAACACATGCTGTTTTTAGGTGCTGCCACTCTTCTTCAACTCCACCTATTTCTTCCTCTTCTTGGGGTGCTAGAGCTCTGAGTAATTCCTTGAACTACTGCACTTTCTCTCCAGTCAACTTCCAGGTGTTCAGCCTGGTCTCTGTTGACCTTAGAGCCTTCTCTGACCACTGCTTACAGCTGATTCTGAAAACTAATGGTTTATGCTGTGGGCCAACTGTTTCACTGGGGATGACTTTGCAATCATGGATTCTACCCCAGTGCCTTTTCCTTACTCGGAGGAAGTCTACCTGAGTTGCATGTTGGCTACTATTGTATGTGATCTTGTGACTGTCTCTCGTTCTGAACCATGTGTTGACTACTATCAAGCCATTTGCCAGACAGAAGTCTAGAATGGCTTCTCCTTCTTTATTCCTGTTACCTCACCCATGTGGATGCAGGCAGTCCTCATATCCAGATGGCTTAATGGTTAAAGTCTTTGCCTCCTATGCACAAGGTACAAGGTTCGATCCTGACCTCTGACCAATGCCTGTTTGGAGTTTGCATGGTCTCGCTGTGTCTCTGTGGGATTTCTCCCATGTCTGAAAAACATGCTGATTGTTTCCATCTCAAACTCACCAATGTATGGCACTGTGGGCAGCAGCACAGACTCTACACTATGCCCTATAAGGGGAAGATTTATACAGACCAACCGTTTTGGACATCTACTGTGATGCGCAGTATCCCCAAGATAGGAGAACACAGATCACAGACAGCATGCCGTAGCAGGGCTAGCCATTCGACAGTGTAAAATATGTCTTTAGGTGATTCGGTCATGTTGACTAATATCGCCAAAAATGGACATGGGTAGTTACCGGTGATAAGTGGGTTGAGGACCCGGCCTACTTTCACCCACGCCAGAGACCCTTGCTAATGGTGGGAGGAGTATATGTGCCCCTATTGGCTAGTGCGTGCCCACCATAAAGTGCAGCAGCCCTGGGCCAATAAGCTACTGGCTGGCCGGTGTCAAGTAGCCAAGCCTGGGTTACCTGGGATAGCTCTGTTGAGCGAAAGCTGGGCATAAAACCAACCAACCTGCCAAACATGAACTGAGAATTACTACGCTTAATGTAGGTATACTTCATATCATAGCCCAAAAGCTAAAAGCATCCACTGTCTGATGTGCATGATCTTGATTCTTGTATTATAGAGTTAGAAGAGGAGTTGGTTTATCTAGACATCTTGGAGATTAGGGCTGTCCATTCCACAAGAACTATCCAAATATGAATCACTATCACATGAACAGGACACTAAGAATAATTTTCATTTTAACCTTGTTACCTCCCCCAATGAGATAGATTCATTCAGTAGATTTCATTTTATTACATTTGAAAGAAGTTTTGCCTTTACCTTAGATAATCCATCACAGGACTTCCTTTTTTGTAGTGTGCCAAAGACTCGGGTACTTAAAGCCTTAGGATAGCCCCTTCAAGCCTTCGAGTTCTATTTAGCAATACCAATAATTAATTAAAAAAACAAATATATTACAATTAAGTGCAACATCTGAAAACAAGCAATATGTCTGTATAACATCCCTGCTCTGACAGTTTTTTTGGGGTCTATATTAGAAGAGCAAAAGCTGAAAACAGTAAACGCTCTTATGTCGAACTGAAAAACACAAAACCACAAAATGTTGAATGCACGGAACAGCGATGTTTTTTCCCCAGGGAAAAAAAATCGCTGCTCCAAAAAAAAAAAAATGTACAGTCAAAATGCTGTGGGGGGCTTTGCTCCCAACTCTCCCCAATATGGGGGGGCTGTGCCCCCCCACACCCCCAACTTAAATATACCAACTCCAAGATTGCACCACAGTGGAGGAAATGGCAAAGTTTCAAGAATGGCCCAGCAATTTTTTTTTTCCCTGGGAAAAAAATCGCTGTTCCGGCCTTTCGACATTATGTTGTTTTGATTTTTTAGGTTCAACATAAGAGCATTCTTTGTTTACAGCTTTTGCTCTTTTAATATAGACCCTTTTTTATGTGGATGACAGTAACATTACACTATCCATATATGCCAATAATTTAGTTTGATCCTGCTTAATACCACATATATATTTATTTTCTGTGCTCCACAAAAAGTGGTTCTAGTGTCAGGTTAATAAAGTAACAAGAAAAGGTATATCCCTGTAGTGTGCCGTATGAAAAAAAAAACAAAAACAAAAAGACCTTTTCCGCACTGACTTTTGGCAGTCAGATTCTGAAACAAAACCACATCATAGTCAATAAACAATGAAGGAGACCTCGTTTTACAATGTGATACAGGAAAGAAAGCCAATTCACATACTAAAGGCTACCTCAGTATTTCATAATAGGAAACTTGAATATCAAGTCGCAGTATATGCAAAACATTCAGCCCTTCTAGCATCATGTTACAATGTGTACAAACAGTATGGCACTGGCCAGATCTCCTTGCTACTTAATAACTAATCCCATAATAGATAAGGTGAATATGTTTTAGCACAGTCAACAAGTAGTATGAATGATGGATTTTCTATACTAGAATGCATTATCTCCTCACTTTTAGCTTCTTGTGTCAGATTTTGTTGATGCTTACCAGACAAGGTTATGCATGAGAAAGTATGTATTCAACTTTAGCCATTCTACAGATTATAATATAATTAAGTGTTTTACCACTCGGTCTGAAGACAAAAATATACTGTGCTTTTTTCTCTAAAGCAAACATGTTTCAAAATGGAGCAGACAACAAAGGAAAAGTTTAGTTCATTACAGTAGTACAGGCACAACACTAAAATTCATCAGCTGCAAGAAAATTAATCTGGAGTGATATACATCTGAGTAACTTAATATGTAGAGATCACTAACTAGCGATGGAATGTTTTTTGGAGGTAACGTTACACTTAGAAGTGATACTATGTGTAAGTAACGAACTATAATACACAATGTATAAAGTGTTTTTTAACAGATGTTTGAATGAGTGACGTTGTGATCATTACTGCATTATTTAAACTCTGCAAGTGTATTCATTGTTAATATTTTTTAAAATGATATACAATATTTGATTTGCAGTAATTTTAAATAGGAAACGTAGTGAAGTTGATGTAATGTGGACTAAACTTCATTATTAATTAAGGCGTTAACAAGCTGATGAATTAATGAGCCCGCCAAAAAGTTGGGTATTTATTTGTGAATTATTTTGTGTAATTGTATCTGATGAAGTGTAGCTAGCACTACGTGAAAGCGCTCATTCCTTGTTCTACATTAAATGATTTTTACATTTTTATCGTGACTACTTTTTGGATTCTATTTGTGCTGAGGAAGCTTTTCGTGGTGACTGTTCTCATTTTTATTCATTCATTTACTTTTCTGTATTTGGTGAGAACGTCTTCAGCAGTGAGTTGTGTTCCTAGTGTATCATTTGTGTTTCCTGCTGTTTGTTCACAACTCAACGCACACGATGGAAGGTCAGAATGTTGGTGCCGCTTCTGTTCCAGAGTCGAGGGATACGTTTCGTCTTTGGACGGGTCTGTTCATACAGGAATCGAACCCTTTATTGTCGCTGGATTTTAAGGAAGCTGGAGCCCTAGGACAACCAATGGAAACTGGTGAGAACTTGAAGGACTTTCACGACCAATTAAAAATATTGGAGAACAATCTTTATCAACTACAAAGGTACTTGTGGCAAAGATTACATTTAGAAGCTTGCTTGTATCATAAGGTAGTCCCCAGAGGCATGCGGGTTTTCTGCATGCCTACGTATGGGGACTCCCATCCATCATTATTAAAACAGTGGCAAGACCTGAATATTAATTTAGGATTTGACTATGTGAAATTATTGCTTAAATATTTTTTGCCACTAGAGACTGATCTCCGTAGTAAAACGGATATGCTATACCAAAAAATAATAGATTGTTTTACTTCAGATTACTGTAAAGAGAAACTCTGCCTGGTCTTCACGCAAGTGAAATCCTTTAGTGACAGGTTGGGTAAGACGAAACAACGTAAGTTAAGGAGAGACTTTCTGGACTTCCAAAATGGCCATGTATTTGTTTGGCCAAGAAATCAAGATGGTCACTCTAATTCTACACAGAATGCAACAAACTCAAATGGTATGACAGATTGTTTGGAAATTTCTAATAATTTGTCAATGTTGGTAACCAGTACCCACCCCACTATACAGACTGAGATTTCTTCTACTAGGGTCAGTAGTCTGGACCCCATTGAGTTTCCGGTTGTAGATACACCTCCGCCGAATCAAGAGGCTCTACAAGGATACCGGAACCCAGGAGCTATACCTAAAAGTAACAGCATCCAAGGAACCACCAACCCCCCTTTTTTACCATATCAAAGGAAATATGTTCAAAAACAAAGGGGGCGCTCCAGCAGCAGGGGGCCGAGAAAACGCAAATATTCAGAGGAGAAGAACGTGCCAAACAGGAAGACCAGATACTGACTTTGGTTTTTAATTTTTCTAGTAATAGTGTTGATGAAGCCATGCTTAGCCTTCTTAACAGAGGGCTTACGTTTATTCCAGCGGCTAGATCATCCCTAGAGGATTCCCTGGTGGATTTAAGACTATTTTGTAGGCGAGTATGTCTGAAGTTATTGTTTCCTCATGAGATAAAGAGTGACAACAAGACTGAACCTTTTATTATGTTTAAGAATAGAAGCACTTTTATACCACCGATGCATCCGATGGTGCAATGCTTCTTGGACTTATGTGAAAAAGACCTTTATGTATTGTTCTCTGTAACACATAATAAGAAAAGGAGGTTTTATAACCTCAACAGTGATGAAAGTCATGCCCTGGCTAAATTGAAGAGAGATGATAAATTGATAGTGAAACCTGCTGACAAAGGGGGGGGGGTGTGGTGATGATGGATACAGATGAATATGTGAAGTGCATGAGGGTGTTGCTATCAGACAGAACGACCTATAAAACTATATCCATCCAGCAAGTTTCCACTATCATACAAACAGTTAATGATAATATATATGACCTGTTGCTATGCAGACAAATCAGTGTAGAATTATATGAATATTTTTTGAAACCTGATCCGGTTATTCCTATTTTGAAAGGGCTTCCCAAGATTCATAAGGAGGTATGGCCAATACCAATGAGACCGATTGTAGCAGGGGAAGGTTGGGTAACTGCTCATATATCGACCTTCCTAGAGAATATTCTATGACCGGTCGTAAATAACTGCTGCACCATCCTTAAAGATACATATCAATTGCTTGAGAGCCTTAAGGAATTACACCTAGAAATGAGGAATACACAATACCTCCTAATTACTATGGATGTAGAAAAGCTCTTTACCTCGATCCCGAACGACATAGGGATACAGTATATTAGGGAATTATTGCATAAAGAAACCCATTTCTCTAATGATAGGATCATACTGGTTTCCCAGCTGTTGGACATAGTCTTAAATAACAACGTCTTTATGTTTGGAGATGGGTATTTCTTACAGGCATGGGGGGTGGCCATGGGCACCCCCTGTGCCAATACTTATGCTAACCTGGTAGTATACTGGTGTGAAAAGTTGTTTTTGTTTACCCATGAGTCTTCGAGATTCATAAGATACTACAAACGGTTTGTAGATGACATTCTTATAATTTGGGAAGGTACGATCGATAGCTTTTATAGCTTTCTCCAAAACAGGTATCAGCACTCGAACAAACAAGTAAATGAAAAAACAGTGCCTGCAAACGTTCGAAATCCGTCCCAGCAGTTTATTAAACCATTAATGTTCACAAATCGAGATCAAGCACAAATACTGTTAACGCTTTTTTAAAAACTAGAATCAACCTGCGTTTTCGTCCTTACATATAGGACTTCATCAGACAATACTTTAATTAATTGATACGTTTATATACTAATCTGCTTATATAAATTGTCCATTCACTTTGCTTAATTATTTAAAACATCCTATCACATTGAGGAATCTCATAAATATTAATGCCATTCAGGGAAATACGTAAAAACAACAAATACATAAAATGTTTGCTCACTTTTTCACTAATCAGAAACTAAATTAAAACATGCTCATGAAAAGTTTATAAAAATACAATAATTAATTCATTCATCCTTTAATAAATAATCATATAAATATTTATTTAAATATTATTTAAAACATGTATATATATATAAAACAAGCTTCCTAAAACATACTATTCACTTTGTGTGTATTTAAATAATAAGTGGTTTATTTGATGAAATAATGCCCTCTAGTGTCAATTTTAAATATTACAACTATTTTATCTATAACTTATTAGCTCTTATTTTTAATAGGGGTGTTATGGTAAGGAAATCATTTAAACCAGGTTTAGTATTGAATCCAAATAAACCTGCCACCATAATTCTTTTGATTCTAATATTTCCTCACATAACCCACCCCTGATATCTGGCAAAACTTGATAAAGTACAAAAAATTGGAACCTATATTCGGACATGTGGTTGTGTGTTTATATAAGGCATTTGTACTCTTCGCTTTCAGTATGTCATAATTATGCTCATAAATTCTTCTTTTAACAACGTCCGCTTACCTATGTAAACGACTGACATTCTGACAAATAGCCATATAAACAATGCCCTTACTTTCACAGTTATAGTAATTTCCACTTTTAAGAACTTTATCTCTACTTACTATCTGTATTGTTTGTTTATTGATAATGTATGGGCACTGTTGGCATCTACCACATCTATATGTCCCATTCCTTCGTTGGTTTCCCTTAGATAATTTACCACTACCTCTTTCCAATATTTTGCCTATATTTGGTGGATTTTTGTACACTATTTTAGGTGCCATCTTAGTTATTTCTTCTATATCTGTTAATGAACTAAAATTATTCCATTCTTTTTTAAAAATTTCTCTCAATTTAATATTTGACTTATTATATTCCACTATCAGGCTCCTGAGTAATTAACTTGTTCCACCTTGTTACTCACCATTTCTTGATTAGTCATTTCTATATTCCTCTGGGGACCCTCATTTGCATCTAAAATAGGTCTAAACCTATCTAACCTACCCAGCTCTACTTCTTTTCAGAAATTTCTATGAAACTCATGGGATATCCTCGTTCTAAAAACATATTTGTAAGAGTCTTACATTCTTCTTGAAAGTCCTTCTCATCTGATGTCATCCTGGAACCTCTTACAAATTGTCCCTTCACTATATTTTTCTTACTATAGAGGGGGTGTGCACTTTCATAATGTAAATAAGAATTTACATATGTATCTTTTCTATAAACCTTACTTTGAAATTTACCCTTTTCTTTATATATTTCTATATCTAAATATTTCAACTTTTCTTTGTTTACAGTATACGTAAATTTCAAAAATGTAGTCGTTTGATTAATATATTCCATGAATTCAGAAAATTTCTCCTGCGTCTCTACCCAAAAAATGACTATATCGTCCAAAAATCTGAAATACTTTATCCAACATTCCTTAAATTTACAATTAATTATGAATTGCTCCTCCCATCTGGCTAAGACAATGTTTGCAAATGGGGCACAAACTGCCCCCATCGCAACACCCGTCCTTTGTTGGTAATATCCACCGTCAAACATGATGTAATTATATTTTAAGACGGTGTCCATTAGTGTCACACTTGCTATCTTGTCTTCCAAACTTAAATTTTCATCACTAAATATCATTTGCTCAAACATGTCCATACCCTCCAAAAGGAATACATCCAAAGAGGTCAATGACATCTATAGTGATAAACAATAAGTTTTCCTTATACATATCCTGTTTAATTACCCCTAATAGGTTCCAGGAATCCTTTAATATAAAATTATTTTTTAACCAGATATGTTTAGTTTTATGGTCAACAAATTTAGCTAAAGGACCCGTCTTGGCTCCTGCTGCAGAGACTATGGGTCTAAGGGGGGGGTTTTTCGTATCCTTGTGGATTTTTGGTATCCCAAAAATATAGGCTATCTTGGGTTTCTTAACCTCCAAATATCTATAGGTTGTTTCATCAATAACCTTCTCTAACACCAAATTTTGTAAAATTATATCTATTTTTTGATAGCCTATATTAATTTCATTCAGGGATACCTCACCATACTTATAGTTATCACTCAAGATGGAATTTAACTTTCCTTCATATAATATTTTGTCCATAATGACAATGCCCCCACCCTTATCCGGCTTCATTATTCTAAGTGAGGTGTTACTGCTTAAATTGTTTAAAACCTCCATCTCTTCTTTGTTCAAATTATAATGGATCCACCCTTTGTTAGAATATTTTCTAACTGTGTTGATCATTAAATTCTCAAAATTCTTAATTTGGGGAATCAATGGGGGGTTAAAAATTGACTTTCTCTTTAAAACACTTTCATTTGTCCCTTTTCTTTTAATACCAGCCCTATTAGCCATGACTTCCAAATTAATTTTTCTCGTAAATAACTTGACATCTAAGATGGTACAGTGTCATCACTTCTTTTATTAGGTATATACTTCAACCCTTTACTAAATAAAGAAAAATGATTAGGATTCAGAACAAGGCTGCTAAAATTATAGATAGTGAAATTGTTGTAAATGTGTTTAACTTCATCCTGTATTATTATTTCTTTATTTGAGTCTATATACTTATTTTCTAGGGTCGGGCATCTACATGTACTTTCCTCCCTCTTCTCCCCGGTTCTGAAAATTTCTACCATAATGAAAATTATTTGCATACTCATTATTCGCTTCACCTAAAGGTGGAAATTCCACTTCATAATCTTCACCATACCATCCATCATCCATTCCAGTCCCTTTTATATTCAAAACTGTTTTATTAACATTATTATTCCATTTATTTCTGAATTTTTCACCCTATGTCCTTGATATACTGGTTTGGGGTAGTTGGTGTGATTTTCATACTCCTTTACATCTCTATTTAATTTTAACAATTTACGCTGTATCACTTCTTCACATTTTTTATCTATTTCATTCCTTATTTGGAGGTACTTATCCTTTTCCTCCTTAATTTCATGCAGCAAATCTGTTGTAATACAAGTATCTAATAACTCAATTTCACTTTTCAACTCCATTTGTTTACTTTCATTTTCATTAATAATTAATTGAATAACCTCTAAACCACATTTATTAAACACATCTAACAAACATTTGTGAAAATGGGAGCCAATCTGCACATTATTAGGGTATCTGTATACCCTTAAACCCTTAGGGACTATCTCCCTTTTTAAGCATTCCCTTAAATAGGCATTTTCAATACTAAGTAATCTATATTTAGTTAATAAACTGTTAAATCTACTAAATTTCATACTATAAGATGCATCATCATAAATAACTTCTTCATTACTAATAAAATTGTCAAATTGAAAGTCTCTTTGAAGCCATTCAGAAGTCGTTTTTTTGTGTACACTATTGGTATTAGGGGCAACAGTACCTTGTAAGCCTGTATTTGGCTTCGCTTTTCTTTTCGGTTTAGCACCCAAATCTTTACTGAAAGTGTTAGCCAGTTCCTCCTCCGTGGATCTATCAAGTAAACAGCCTGGGGTGTCATTAGGGTTAAACAAAGTACCAATTTGGAGGTCGCCGGCTCCTTTGTTAACGCCGATAAGCTCCCTCTTCCTTTTCCCCTTAGGTTCCTCCGATTCAACGGCTTCTTCTACTCGGTCCACGAATTGCTTACTTCCGCTGATGAAACTTGCACAAAGAGGTGTTAGCAAGTCTATTAATTCGGTAAGTTGCCCTATAAGCCTCCTGGCTTGTCCTCCTTCCTCCTGCGCTTCACCGGACATCCTGCCTGAGCTCGGTTTCCGAACGCTGAACCTTCCGTACACTAGTAATCTCCAAAACAGGTATCAGCACTCGAACAAACAAGTAAATGAAAAAACAGTGCCTGCAAACGTTCGAAATCCGTCCCAGCAGTTTATTAAACCATTAATGTTCACAAATCGAGATCAAGCACAAATACTGTTAACGCTTTTTTAAAAACTAGAATCAACCTGCGTTTTTACATATAGGACTTCATCAGACAATACTTTAATTAATTGATACGTTTATATACTAATCTGCTTATATAAATTGTCCATTCACTTTGCTTAATTATTTAAAACATCCTATCACATTGAGGAATCTCATAAATATTAATGCCATTCAGGGAAATACGTAAAAACAACAAATACATAAAATGTTTGCTCACTTTTTCACTAATCAGAAACTAAATTAAAACATGCTCATGAAAAGTTTATAAAAATACAATAATTAATTCATTCATCCTTTAATAAATAATCATATAAATATTTATTTAAATATTATTTAAAAACATGTATATATATATAAAAACAAGCTTCCTAAAAACATACTATTCACTTTGTGTGTATTTAAATAATAAGTGGTTTATTTGATGAAATAATGCCCTCTAGTGTCAATTTTAAATATTACAACTATTTTATCTATAACTTATTAGCTCTTATTTTTAATAGGGGTGTTATGGTAAGGAAATCATTTAAACCAGGTTTAGTATTGGAATCCAAATAAACCTGCCACCATAATTCTTTTGATTCTAATATTTCCTCCCATAACCCACCCCTGATATCTGGCAAAACTTGATCAAGTACAAAAAATTGGAACCTATATTCGGGACATGTGGTTGTGTGTTTATATAAGGCATTTGTACTCTTCGCTTTCAGTATGTCATAATTATGCTCATAAATTCTTCTTTTTAAACAACGTTCCGTTTTACCTATGTAAAATGACTGACATTTCTGACAAATAGCCATATAAACAATGCCCTTACTTTCACAGTTATAGTAATTTCCACTTTTAAGAACTTTATCTCTACTTACTATCTGTATTGTTTGTTTATTGATAATGTATGGGCACTGTTGGCATCTACCACATCTATATGTCCCATTCCTTCGTTGGTTTCCCTTAGATAATTTACCACTACCTCTTTCCAATATTTTGCCTATATTTGGTGGATTTTTGTACACTATTTTAGGTGCCATCTTAGTTATTTCTTCTATATCTGTTAATGAACTAAAATTATTCCATTCTTTTTTAAAAATTTCTCTCAATTTAATATTTGACTTATTATATTCCACTATCAGGCTCCCTGAGTAATTAACTTGTTCCACCTTGTTACTAGTTTTTAAAAAAGCGTTAACAGTATTTGTGCTTGATCTCGATTTGTGAACATTAATGGTTTAATAAACTGCTGGGACGGATTTCGAACGTTTGCAGGCACTGTTTTTTCATTTACTTGTTTGTTCGAGTGCTGATACCTGTTTTGGAGATTACTAGTGTACGGAAGGTTCAGCGTTCGGAAACCGAGCTCAGGCAGGATGTCCGGTGAAGCGCAGGAGGAAGGAGGACAAGCCAGGAGGCTTATAGGGCAACTTACCGAATTAATAGACTTGCTAACACCTCTTTGTGCAAGTTTCATCAGCGGAAGTAAGCAATTCGTGGACCGAGTAGAAGAAGCCGTTGAATCGGAGGAACCTAAGGGGAAAAGGAAGAGGGAGCTTATCGGCGTTAACAAAGGAGCCGGCGACCTCCAAATTGGTACTTTGTTTAACCCTAATGACACCCCAGGCTGTTTACTTGATAGATCCACGGAGGAGGAACTGGCTAACACTTTCAGTAAAGATTTGGGTGCTAAACCGAAAAGAAAAGCGAAGCCAAATACAGGCTTACAAGGTACTGTTGCCCCTAATACCAATAGTGTACACAAAACGACTTCTGAATGGCTTCAAAGAGACTTTCAATTTGACAATTTTATTAGTAATGAAGAAGTTATTTATGATGATGCATCTTATAGTATGAAATTTAGTAGATTTAACAGTTTATTAACTAAATATAGATTACTTAGTATTGAAAATGCCTATTTAAGGGAATGCTTAAAAAGGGAGATAGTCCCTAAGGGTTTAAGGGTATACAGATACCCTAATAATGTGCAGATTGGCTCCCATTTTCACAAATGTTTGTTAGATGTGTTTAATAAATGTGGTTTAGAGGTTATTCAATTAATTATTAATGAAAATGAAAGTAAACAAATGGAGTTGAAAAGTGAAATTGAGTTATTAGATACTTGTATTACAACAGATTTGCTGCATGAAATTAAGGAGGAAAAGGATAAGTACCTCCAAATAAGGAATGAAATAGATAAAAAATGTGAAGAAGTGATACAGCGTAAATTGTTAAAATTAAATAGAGATGTAAAGGAGTATGAAAATCACACCAACTACCCCAAACCAGTATATCAAGGACATAGGGTGAAAAAATTCAGAAATAAATGGAATAATAATGTTAATAAAACAGTTTTTGAATATAAAAAAGGGACTGGAATGGATGATGGATGGTATGGTGAAGATTATGAAGTGGAATTTCCACCTTTAGGTGAAACGAATAATGAGTATGCAAATAATTTTCATTATGGTAGAAATTTTCAGAACCGGGGGGGGAGAAGAGGGAGGGGAAAGTACATGTAGATGCCCCGACCCTAGAAAATAAGTATATAGACTCAAATAAAGAAATAATAATACAGGATGAAGTTAAACACATTTACAACAATTTCACTATCTATAATTTTAGCAGCCTTGTTCTGAATCCTAATCATTTTTCTTTATTTAGTAAAGGGTTGAAGTATATACCTAATAAAAGAAGTGATGACACTCGTACCATCTTAGATGTCAAGTTATTTACGAGAAAAATTAATTTGGAAGTCATGGCTAATAGGGCTGGTATTAAAAGAAAAGGGACAAATGAAAGTGTTTTAAAGAGAAAGTCAATTTTTAACCCCCCATTGATTCCCCAAATTAAGAATTTTGAGAATTTAATGATCAACACAGTTAGAAAATATTCTAACAAAGGGTGGATCCATTATAATTTGAACAAAGAAGAGATGGAGGTTTTAAACAATTTAAGCAGTAACACCTCACTTAGAATAATGAAGCCGGATAAGGGTGGGGGCATTGTCATTATGGACAAAATATTATATGAAGGAAAGTTAAATTCCATCTTGAGTGATAACTATAAGTATGGTGAGGTATCCCTGAATGAAATTAATATAGGCTATCAAAAAATAGATATAATTTTACAAAATTTGGTGTTAGAGAAGGTTATTGATGAAACAACCTATAGATATTTGGAGGTTAAGAAACCCAAGATAGCCTATATTTTTGGGATACCAAAAATCCACAAGGATACGAAAACCCCCCCCCTTAGACCCATAGTCTCTGCAGCAGGAGCCAAGACGGGTCCTTTAGCTAAATTTGTTGACCATAAAACTAAACATATCTGGTTAAAAAATAATTTTATATTAAAGGATTCCTGGAACCTATTAGGGGTAATTAAACAGGATATGTATAAGGAAAACTTATTGTTTATCACTATAGATGTCATTGACCTCTTTGGATGTATTCCTTTTGGAGAGGGTATGGACATGTTTGAGCAAATGATATTTAGTGATGAAAATTTAAGTTTGGAAGACAAGATAGCAAGTGTGACACTAATGGACACCGTCTTAAAATATAATTACATCATGTTTGACGGTGGATATTACCAACAAAGGACGGGTGTTGCGATGGGGGCAGTTTGTGCCCCCACATTTGCAAACATTGTCTTAGCCAGATGGGAGGAGCAATTCATAATTAATTGTAAATTTAAGGAATGTTGGATAAAGTATTTCAGATTTTTGGACGATATAGTCATTTTTTGGGTAGAGACGCAGGAGAAATTTTCTGAATTCATGGAATATATTAATCAAACGACTACATTTTTGAAATTTACGTATACTGTAAACAAAGAAAAGTTGAAATATTTAGATATAGAAATATATAAAGAAAAGGGTAAATTTCAAAGTAAGGTTTATAGAAAAGATACATATGTAAATTCTTATTTACATTATGAAAGTGCACACCCCCTCTATAGTAAGAAAAATATAGTGAAGGGACAATTTGTAAGAGGTTCCAGGATGACATCAGATGAGAAGGACTTTCAAGAAGAATGTAAGACTCTTACAAATATGTTTTTAGAACGAGGATATCCCATGAGTTTCATAGAGAATTTACGAAAAGAAGTAGAGCTGGGTAGGTTAGATAGGTTTAGACCTATTTTAGATGCAAATGAGGGTCCCCAGAGGAATATAGAAATGACTAATCAAGAAATGGTGAGTAACAAGGTGGAACAAGTTAATTACTCAGGGAGCCTGATAGTGGAATATAATAAGTCAAATATTAAATTGAGAGAAATTTTTAAAAAAGAATGGAATAATTTTAGTTCATTAACAGATATAGAAGAAATAACTAAGATGGCACCTAAAATAGTGTACAAAAATCCACCAAATATAGGCAAAATATTGGAAAGAGGTAGTGGTAAATTATCTAAGGGAAACCAACGAAGGAATGGGACATATAGATGTGGTAGATGCCAACAGTGCCCATACATTATCAATAAACAAACAATACAGATAGTAAGTAGAGATAAAGTTCTTAAAAGTGGAAATTACTATAACTGTGAAAGTAAGGGCATTGTTTATATGGCTATTTGTCAGAAATGTCAGTCGTTTTACATAGGTAAAACGGAACGTTGTTTAAAAAGAAGAATTTATGAGCATAATTATGACATACTGAAAGCGAAGAGTACAAATGCCTTATATAAACACACAACCACATGTCCCGAATATAGGTTCCAATTTTTTGTACTTGATCAAGTTTTGCCAGATATCAGGGGTGGGTTATGGGAGGAAATATTAGAATCAAAAGAATTATGGTGGCAGGTTTATTTGGATTCCAATACTAAACCTGGTTTAAATGATTTCCTTACCATAACACCCCTATTAAAAATAAGAGCTAATAAGTTATAGATAAAATAGTTGTAATATTTAAAATTGACACTAGAGGGCATTATTTCATCAAATAAACCACTTATTATTTAAATACACACAAAGTGAATAGTATGTTTTTAGGAAGCTTGTTTTTATATATATATACATGTTTTTAAATAATATTTAAATAAATATTTATATGATTATTTATTAAAGGATGAATGAATTAATTATTGTATTTTTATAAACTTTTCATGAGCATGT
The DNA here is from genome assembly GCF_019279795.1 of Protopterus annectens. Lineage (NCBI taxonomy): Eukaryota > Metazoa > Chordata > Ceratodontiformes > Protopteridae > Protopterus > Protopterus annectens. Next base: position 509,507,284 of record NC_056737.1, on the reverse strand, counting down.
TTTAATTTAGTTTCTGATTAGTGAAAAAGTGAGCAAACATTTTATGTATTTGTTGTTTTTACGTATTTCCCTGAATGGCATTAATATTTATGAGATTCCTCAATGTGATAGGATGTTTTAAATAATTAAGCAAAGTGAATGGACAATTTATATAAGCAGATTAGTATATAAACGTATCAATTAATTAAAGTATTGTCTGATGAAGTCCTATATGTAAGGACGAAAACGCAGGTTGATTCTAGTTTTTAAAAAAGCGTTAACAGTATTTGTGCTTGATCTCGATTTGTGAACATTAATGGTTTAATAAACTGCTGGGATGGATTTCGAACGTTTGCAGGCACTGTTTTTTCATTTAGCTTTTATAGCTTTCTGAGACACCTACAAACCACCACAGATTTCTTAAGATTCACAGTAGAGAGCTCACACCAACATGTCAACTTTCTGGATGTTACATTGAGGCTGACAGAAGGAGGAAAAATCATGACCACACTATATAGGAAAACTGTCTGGAAAAATGCGTTATTAGCACCAGATAGTATGCATCCGGCATACACTTTTCGGGGCATAGTGACAAGTCAATTCATTAGAGTGTCCAGACTTTGCCAAGACAAACATGACCTCTTGAAAGAAGTTAATACTATGGAGCTTCTGTTCAAAGATAGAGGCTATGATATGAATATGGTGAGGAGAATAAGGCGGGAGATTATTGGAGACATTGAGCATGTTAACAAGGATGAATTGATACCATCGAGTAGGTATAGAAAGAAAGTAACTTCTGGTCCCATCACTTATGGTGACAGGATGTGTTATGTCATCAAATATACTAATGAAATAGAAAGTATTAGGCAAGTAATAAGGAAGAACTGGAATGTTCTCACAGTGAACAAACAAATCAGAGATGTTGTAGGCTTTACACCTAGATTCTGTTACAAAAATAGCAATAATCTTAAGAAGCTATTATGTAATGATCAATATGTCACCAATGAGAGGAAATCTAATTGTTTATCACTGGGGGACATAGTAAGTAAAGGTACATACCCTTGTTTACATTGTCCTAGGTGTAATAACCTTAGTAAGATACAGGTTTACCAACATCCCACTATGGATTTTGTTTTTAAACCTAATCACTATGCTGACTGTAACACAAAAAATGTGATATACCTGGCCACCTGCTCCCTTTGTACAGCATTTTATGTAGGTTTAACAAAGAGGAGATTGAGGGACCGCATTTATGATCACTTATACGATATTCGGAAACAGGAAGAAACCAATGCATTAGCCAGGCATGTAAAGGAATACCATTCTCATTTCTTTAACTTCAGAGTCTTACAAATAGTCACATTAACCATGAGAGGGGGTAATATTGAAAATACTTTAGCCAAAGTTGAGTTATACTGGATCCTGAAATTAGCGGCACATCTACCACCAGGATTAAATAATTCCATTTCTCTAAAACCGGTGTTGATTGAACGCAGGTAATGTCACATGCAGGCCCCCATTATTGTGACCCTTTATAGTTTCTATCCTGTGTAGAAGTACTAAGAGCTGAAGGTTTCCAAAATTTTGTTTATCATTCATTTTATTGCTAAATATTCTGTAATAATTTTTCATTTGTCCTATGTATTCATTTAAAGCAGGACTTTAATATTAACTACAATACTTTATATACTTTATATATTTTATGTATACACTAGGTTTGCAGCAAAGTGAGTAGTTTCATATTAATGTTAAAGTGAATGTACTGCCATTTATTTCTAGCAAAAGGTATATATAAAGAACCATATAGATCTGGCTAAAGATAGCCATGGTTTTTGATTAATATGGCGTTTTTTGTAGACTGTAGATCCATGCCGTGTGACATATATTTATGTCCCACAAAACCAGATATTTTTGGGTTAGGATTTTAGGATGATCAATAATCAGATATCTAAATGATATTTCATTTTGTTTTTTGTTTATTAATAGTCGCTACTATATATAGATAGAATCTAATATTTACATTAATATTTATATAAGAATTATGGAAGATTATATTTTAAAACATATTTTTACTTTGTACTGTTGCCCATTGATAGTCGCTAGTATTTATTGAGTGTTGTTCAAATTTCCATGCTTTAGATAAGGGAACACACTCTTTGATGTCAAACTGTTGATTAACATCTAGACTACAGATTAACATAGCGGCATTAGGATCTGGAAGGATACTCTTTTACTTCCTGATATCCTATACCAGCGTACTAACAGCATGTGATATGACTTGCGAATAGAAGCTTGTCTAAGTTCTAAATCGATGACGTATAATGTTGACATTTTCGTATGGATTATACTTCAATAAGGAACTTATTGGATTAAGAGCTTGATCTGCTATCAAGCTTTTTGTAAATATGCTATATTCACAAGATAGATGGGTATATTTCAAGTTACAGTTATTTGTAACTAGCGATGGAATGTTTTTTGGAGGTAACGTTACACTTAGGAGTGATACTATGTGTAAGTAACGAACTATAATACACAATGTATAAAGTGTTTTTTAACAGATGTTTGAATGAGTGACGTTGTGATCATTACTGCATTATTTAAACTCTGCAAGTGTATTCATTGTTAATATTTTTTAAAATGATATACAATATTTGATTTGCAGTAATTTTAAATAGGAAACGTAGTGAAGTTGATGTAATGTGGACTAAACTTCATTATTAATTAAGGCGTTAACAAGCTGATGAATTAATGAGCCCGCCAAAAAGTTGGGTATTTATTTGTGAATTATTTTGTGTAATTGTATCTGATGAAGCGTAGCTAGCACTACGTGAAAGCGCTCATTCCTTGTTCTACATTAAATGATTTTTACATTTTTATCGTGACCACTTTTTGGATTCTATTTGTGCTGAGGAAGCTTTTCGTGGTGACTGTTCTCATTTTTATTCATTCATTTACTTAATAACTAATCCCATAATAGATAAGGTGAATATGTTTTAGCACAGTCAACAAGTAGTATGAATGATGGATTTTCTATACTAGAATGCATTATCTCCTCACTTTTAGCTTCTTGTGTCAGATTTTGTTGATGCTTACCAGACAAGGTTATGCATGAGAAAGTATGTATTCAACTTTAGCCATTCTACAGATTATAATATAGTTAAGTGTTTTACCACTCGGTCTGAAGACAAAAATATACTGTGCTTTTTTCTCTAAAGCAAACATGTTTCAAAATGGAGCAGACAACAAAGGAAAAGTTTAGTTCATTACAGTAGTACAGGCACAACACTAAAATTCATCAGCTGCAAGAAAATTAATCTGGAGTGATATACATCTGAGTAACTTAATATGTAGAGATCACTCAATGCAGACAGTTTACACCAGATTTTGGTTTCATAGCTGCACATTTGCACAAAACAAACCTTTTTTTGTAGTTTGCAAAGAGGTACTATGCATTGCTGACTATTTCTGAAAATCAAGATTAAAGTGACACATTTTAGTGAATTTTGAAGTACAAACAGTTTCTGCTTTGATGAACATCTACTCTGACATTCAGTGCACAGAATGCAATTGTACATTTAGGACATTAAAAGAAAACTAGAATATAATGCTACTGTAAACACAGAATGTATCAACACTGTGTGCAGTGAGTGTTACACTAACATCTAAAATATATAACATATACTCATAGACTGGATATACAGTCAAGGGAATTATGAAGTGCTGGCAGGATCCCTTTTAAGATCAAGGGATGGAGAAACAAATGTGTGCCACAAAGATGAGGATGGTGAGTATGGAAAGGCATAATCGATATCACAAAGCATTTCACCAATATTAGGAAAACCCCCCTTTGATGACTGCATCAAAGTCAATGTTAACCAAACCTTAAGAATTCATAGGTACAACTACAGAAAAATGGGAAGTGCGGTACACAAGAAAGCTTGTAGGCTTTTACCCTGCAGTAAGCATACCTCTCAACTTTTCATATTTTTGTGGAATGTCCATATTTTTGCCTCATATTTTTAATCTGTTCCTCATACAATTTGTGTTTTTCTGGCAAATCCTTGAGGACTGAAGTCAGTAAATAATGACAGACATTTGAGTTATAGATGTCACATCCTCCAGAAAATACATGCTTATGCAAACCCTGTAATACTATCAAATTTCTAAGTTTATGAGAGCAATAATTAATATACATCCCTATATTTGGACCTTTGGCCCCTCATTGTTTTTGGCTTTGTCCAGATTTCTTGTGTTAACAGGTTGAGAAGCATTGGAATAAGAGTGATGTAGAACATAGCAGGATACCAAAACCATAAGTGGTAAAACAAACCCTTGAGGACAACAGCTGAAGTAATGTAATGTAATATTATTGGCCGTTTGGGCAGTTTTTCCATCTCTTTCAACCTTCTGGTTGAAAAGCCCATGTTTGTGCTTGTTTCCCACATTTGCTGTAACTAGTCTAGTCCAGATGCAGATTTGTTGTATCCAGGACTGTTTCTAAGCTTCTGAGCCCCCCAAGCCTTTCTGTGTTGGAGGGAAGCATTCTAGCTTATCAGTGGGAGTGGTAAGCACTAGGTAGCCTATCTACCACAAGATCCAGGTGCAGATTCATAGTTTTAGCGCTTGAAATTGCTTATTCGTGCTCAGCACTGGTTCAGAACTTGTAGTTAGCACTAAATAAGCTACAAATTACTACAGCACTCAACCTTCCTCTTTACCTAGAGGAAAACAGTTTTTGTACTTACTTTCCTCACTTGCTTAGAGAAAAAACAGCTCTTATACTCACTTTCTTCACTGTCTACAGGAAAGTAGTTTTTATTCAGGCATGTCCAAGGGTCAGCTTCCAGTGTTCTCTCCTGTCTATCTGATGAATCTGCGCATCTTGGGGCAATGTAGCAATTGCCACATGTACACAGACAACCCTCTCCTCCAACCACCCAACACCACAACCTGTGAGAGATGCACTTATCTAGCCAAACTGGAGGTAAAGCTCTCTCCAACCAAGACCAAACTTGACAGTCAAGAGGAGAAAGTAAATACTTGCACCACACCACACTCATCACATAGTCCCACTAAACCTACACTACCAAAATCCACACATAGAAACACAAAAACATTCACAGAGGCTCTCAATAATAATCTGCTCACGCAAAAGAGACCTCCAAAGCAGAAACACAAGAAACCTCCATCCCCCAAAACAACCCAAATGACACATAGCCTACAGACTCAGTGTGCCAATAAAGCACCGCCCATAAGGCAAAACAACGTACCCAACACACTAGTCATGGGTGACTCTATAGTCAGGCACACTGATGTCCCACTCACCAGGCTAAACCAGGAGAAGGTTACTGTCAGCTGCCTGTCGGATGCCAGGATCCGCCACATAACCCACACACTCAGGTCACTCCACAACAAGTACAAATATGACTCTGTCATTGTCCATGTTGGTGAGAATGACCTGAGATGTACCTCCCTGAACTACTTGAAAAGATAAATGGAAGAGCTCTCTGATCTTGTAGCCCAGCCAGGCATGACCCGAGCCCTGAGTAGCATCCTGCCATCACCCAGAATGATACCGCAGTACAAGGACAAAATGGTTGACTTCAACAATTGGCTAAGCTTCTGGTGTCATTCTAAGGGAATCCAGTATCTGTCTGCCTGGGGCGACATTGTCGACAGACCATGATGCTTTGCTAGAGATGGCCTGCACCTGTTGCCCCTGGGATTCTGGATACTGGCTAAGGGTCTTGCCGCCCCTATAGTGCCTTTTTTAGACAAGGTTCAAATGACAAATTCACCACTGTAACAGGAACAAGAAAGCAAAAACTGAGGGTAATAATCAAATGCTAGAAGTCTAAATCTCAAAATGCACTCACTCGAGGCACTCCTTAAAATGGAGAACATCGATATCTGTGCAGTGACTGAGACCTGGTTCAAGGCTCTAGAGAGCACCCCTGCATTACCAGGCTATAACTCATACCACACTTTTCGGCCATCTAACCTGGACCAGAACACCAAAGGTGGAAGTGTGTCCATAATCATTAAGGATATCTACAACTCCAGGCTAGTTGCACAGCATAATGCATCTGAGGTTATCCAAGTGCAACTAACTCTGGGCAAAACTGCAATCCAAATTGTGGCTTGCTACAGATCCCCCACCATGCCCCAGGATTCCCACTCCTCTTTTCTTGATATACTGGAAAATATCAGGGTTCAACCAAACACCCTAATAATGGGCGATTTCAACTACCCCACCATTAACTGGGAAAAATACTCATGTACCAAATCCTTCACTCAATGTTTTCTGGAATTCATATTATCCACACCCCCACCAGGGGCAACAATATCCTAGACCTAGTAATTACCAAAATGAGTGACTGGTGTTCCACACCTGAAGTCAACTCCTCGTTGGTCCGATCTGACCATTAAGGAAAGCATGGTAAACAATTTCTCCAAAGCCTACTTCATGCTTCTTAAGTCAGAAGTGGCAAACTTCATGACACCCATGCAGATAGACAATACAGTTACGACTGCTGAATCCTACACAAATGCACTCTATAAGCACTTACACAAGTGCATGGATCATGCTATCCCAAACAGAACCAAGACACTATCCTCCAAAAAAAGGAAGACAATCTGGTGGTCCCCTGCCATAAACAAACTCTACAATAGAAGGAAGAAACTGTTGCAAAAAAGAGTAAAATCCCATGAGTGGAGGAGCTCCCTGGTCAGCCTCAGTAAAAAGCTGAGATCCCTTATAAGGTCCTCCAAAGCTAGCTATGAAAACAAAATTGCCACTGATTCTAAGGGCAGCCACAAAGCATTCTATAGCTATGTCAAGAATCTCAATGGCAACACCCAGATCTGCTCTGAGTTACAGCACAATGGCACGAAAATTATAGAACCAACTGATATTGCCAACATCCTGGCAGATAGGTTCAGTGCTAACTTTACCCCCCATACCCCCTAAAGGGCCCATATCTATACAGGAAGAATGCAGAGCCCCTGTAATCACATCTATGTAGGTAAATGCTGCACTCGCTAAAACCAAAAACACAGCATCCATGAGACCGGACAACATCCTAGGCTGCGATTTACATGAATTTCAGAATGAACTGGCTCCCCACCTTAGCACCATGTTCAATCATAGTCTCACGTCAGGCTTTGTGCCCACTGAATGGTGCACAGCAACAGTTATCCCACTCCACAAAGGGGGAGCCACCACTGATCCTGGGAACTATTGCCCTATTAGCCTGATGAACCTGGTCTGCAAGGCCATGGAACGTATCATCAAGGGACTCATGAACAAAGACATTGGTAACCTCCAAACTCTGGATCCCACCCAGTTCAGGTTTGTGAAAGGCAAATCATGCCTTCTGAACCTGACCGACTTCTTTGAGGCGGTCACCAAAGCCGTAGACAAGGATAAGGTGGTTCACACAGCCTATCTTGACCTCGCCAAGGCTTTCAACACCATCCCCCATTCTGGAATTATAGCTAAGCTCACTAAACTAGGTATAAATCCCTACATCACAAGATGGGTTGCCAACTGGCTCACAGACAGAACCCACACTGTAAAAGTTGCAGACTCCAAATCTGACTTCAAACCAGTGACAAGGGGAGTACCACAGAGTTCAGTCCTGGGACCTCTCCTGTTTGGTATCTACTTCTCTGAAGTACAGGCTAACACAGAAGGCCTCTGGCTAATGAAGTTCACAGATGACTGCAAACTAGGAGCCATAGTCAAGTCTTCAAGTCAAGTGATGTCGACATCCTACAGAAGGGCCTCACTGAGACAGATGCCTGGTGTCAGAGGCATGGCCTAAAGCTCAATGCCAAAAAGTGCATTGTCATCCCCTTTGGTAAAAATTCTGTACCCATGAACTACCACATAAACGGCAGTCTACTTAATGCCAAATATGTGATAAGAGACCTTGGGACACAGGTGAACAGTAGTCTCTCCTTTGATAATCACATTGCCACAGTAGTCAGGAAATCCTTCTATGTGGCACACCTCATCACAAAAGGGTTCTCATCCAGGAAAAAAGAGGTCATTGTTCCCCTCTACTTGGCACTCATTAGACCCATTATCTAGAGTACAATGCCCCTTTTGGAATGTACCTCACAAGCCATCTGCAGCAGCTGGAAAGGCCACAGAAGTACCTCACAAAGAGGATTACTAGCCTCAAACAGATGCCCTACACTGACCATGTCAAAAAACTCCATCTTTACTCTGTCGCATATCGCCTACTCCAAGGAGATCTCTGCCTAACATATAAAGCTATGTTAAACCCAGAGCTTTTGGACATGCTACACCTAAAGAAATCCCAGTCCCTCAGAGCTACATGCTCTAGGGACCTAAACCTTGTCACCACAATAAACAGGACATGCTGGAGGGATAGATTCCTGTCCCAGAGACTTCCTATACTCTGGAACAAGCTACCCAACAATGTCAAGCAAAAGATCCTCATTAGCACTCTTCAAGAAAAATCTTGATGAGTGGATGGGAAATAGGAAATACACTCCAGGGATCACTTCTGTGGCTCTGCTCGACAGGGGCACAGGAAATTAACTTTCTTTGGTGGTGTAAGCCAGGGAACCTTGTTGTCTAGGCTTACTTAGACCCTTGGGCCAATAGCATAGTACCTACTTATGAACCTATGAACCTATGAGGTGATAGGAAGTTTAACTGCTGCAATGGCCTTTAATGAGTTCTTGCAATCTGTAGCTTATCAGACATGGTAAACTATATGTTCTTCTTTAATGCAGTTCATGTATTTACAGGCACTATTTGCAAAAACTGTATCTTAATAAAACAATAACAGCTGTCTCTGTAATTCTTGGTATTTTATAGCTTGATCAAAAATGGTACAGAATTGTTCAGACAAATGCAGTTTTGCATGTATATTACATATTTAAAGTGCATATCTTGTGAATGCTAGAACTAATAAAAAACTACAAATGTAGCACTGCAGGAAGTCTTCCAGACTCAGCTGTTTGTCTAAATTCATAACTGCAATGACAATCCATTTCAAAGCTTGCATTTGTGGTGTGTGCACTGTGCAAACAAAGCTTGGTTTTAACCTTTACTATTTGGCTGCTGTTATATCAGCATACAACACAACTAAACATGGCTGTCCTTGGAGATGACCTTGGATATTGATCTATTTGTCAATAATTGCTAGCAAATTGGACTAGCTGGCAAGAACCCAAATATACCCAGCAACCCAATGCACTATGCACTACTAAATATTTTTGTTTCAATTACAAAAGAGAAACTTAATTGTCTTCAAATACATCTGTAAGCCATTGCACATATAGCTTAGCTAACACACATGTGAGGTTGTATAGCACAATATATGGGAGTACTACAGTAGGAGAAACATATTTCGTTTTTTTTGTCATTCCCATAAGTTATATTATAAAAAATATCAGTTTGTTAGTTTTCAGCTGAGATAATTTAAGGGAAGGATAGGAGACTCTACCGGACAGACTGCAGTAGCATTGTTTTGTTTTGTTTTGTTTAGAAATGTCAAGTCAAAAGATCTTCTGAAGTTTATTCTTTGCTCAGTGGAAGGAGAAATTTCATTTTATGCCTTATCACTGAACCACTTATTATAGTACCATAGCTCTCAATTGTCCAGATTTTCATAGATTGTCCAGATTTTTGCCTTATGTTTCTGATCTGTTCCTCATAAAATTTGAGGATTTCTGGTGAATCACTTAGGATTGAAGTCATTCAATAAAGATAGACGTTTGAGTTTCAGATTTCATATTCTCCAGAAAAATACATGTTAATGCAAGCTCTGTTATTCTAGCAACTTTCTAAGTTTGTAAAAGCAATATTTAAAATATGTCCCTATTTTTAGACCTTTGTCCACCAATAGTTTTTAGCTCTATCCAGATTTCTTGCACTAACAAGTTGATACGTATGATTAATACTCCCAGTTCTATAGTTACTATGATAGCATAAAAAAACTAATACCAGGGACTGGTTGACAACTCCCACCCCTCAGAAGTGGTATAGGAGAGCGAAGGAGAAACAAATTGCATGTACAAATCATGTTTTGTCCATAAGCATTCAATACCTCCATTTTTGTATTATGCTTTCTCAATCAATAACACTGAAACACGGTGATGAATTGGTCATAGTGATGATATTATTCTATTTATATGAGCTCCAATGAAACACTGGTCATTATATCAATTGACTACCTTTTCTTCTATTAACCTCAGTATATTTATATCTATATCTATATCTGCAGCTATATTTATATCTGTATTGGGTGCCAGGGCTTAATGTGACGTAGTAGTGATTTACACTTTAATGAGCAATTGCTGATGTGCAGTTCTGGAAGTTTGCTTCTAAAGATTGATTGCTATAGCCTGAATGTTTCTCTTTTTTGTTTTCTCCAATATACAACAATCTTGTATACATAAGTAGCAAGGGTATGAGGGTACAGGAGGTCTTTGTTTATGAGTGTTAGAACTTTTGAAAGTCTTTCCTTTTTAGCAAAAGTTTTGTTTTATGATCACATTAGTGAATGCTGATGACAAACACAAAACAGATATATTAGTTTCTGGCATTTGGTGAAACAATCATTTGCCTGAATGTTTGCCATGTCTGTTGAATTAATTGACTGCATTTTGTCAAATCCACAGAGTTTAGGAGATGTGTAAGTTTTGGCATTTGAAAAAGTGTGTGTGTGTGTGTGTGTGTGTGTGTGTGTGTGTGTGTGTGTGTGTGTGTGTGTGTGTGTGTGTGTGTGGTGTGTGTTCTGCTGACTGGGCCAGAGTAAAGGCAAGGCAGGGGGATAGATTGTATGAGTGTTTGTTCAAGTGTTTGAGGTTTATGATTAGACTAAGAGTTAACTTAAGATTTATATGTGATCTGTGATTTTGTGTGGGTGCCTGTGTGTGTGTTATTCTGCATGTTCTGTCAGAGGTGTCATGTGTAGTGATGGTGTTACAGGAAGGGTTTTTCTAAAGTAATGTGTATGGTTGAAGTTAATGCTATGGCCATGGTTAGGGTTAGCACATATCAGTAAGGTGGAGCAGAGGGTAAAGTCCTTCTGCCCCACTTATATGTGTTAATCCTACCCCTACTCTTAACCCCAACACTAAACCTTATCTTAGGGAAAAAAATTCCTGTAATGCTGCCACAATTCAGACAAATTACGCCTAAAGTTAGTGCTAAAGTTAACAGATCACAAGTGGAAACCATAGGTTTTTCTTTTGTGATCTGTTTTTTTCTTCAATGTTGTGGGTGTTCAATCATTTCATTGTTCAGTGTCTTGAGTTTAGATTTATGTGGTTCCATCATTCAGTATTTCAACACTTTGCATATCTATGTTTGATTACAGTGCTTTACATCAAAGTGCATAGATATCAGCACACATGTACAATCAATGCCAGTGCTTCGAAATACAAAGACAAAAATCAAAAATCAAAGCTATCAAAAAAGGAACACAAACACATTTCTTTTCTGATTGCTTAGCCCTAACCTTAGTACTACCTTCAAACCAAATTTGACTGAATAGTTTTACTGTTAGTTAAAGGATTTTCATAAGTTAATGTGTAGTGTTAGGGTTAAGAGAAAGGACTGGATTAGGGTCCACATACATCAGTCAGGTAGTCAAGGGGACATAATGTTTATAATGTATGTGTGCATGTAGACAACACAAAGTAGTATTGAATCCTACAATGTTCCTCAGCTTGCTACCTTTCTTTTATCCAAAGCCGCCATGCACTGCAGGCCAACATGCCTATCCCTAGTCCAGAGCTCATCCTCCCCACATACCCACAAAGAAACACAAAGCCCAAAAGCCCTGTACACCTTGCATATAAACTTTATCTAGCTTCCCCAACCCTTTTCAACCCTGTCAAATAATTCACCATTAACCACAATTATCATACCATTATACAGTATAAAGTCTAAATCTCAATAATAACTCCTGTCCCAAGCCAGCACCTTCTATAATTCTAAAAAGGTGCATCTATTTAATTATGTTAAAGACCTTCCTGACAGCCAATAGCAGCCCCCTGTCCCTTTGTTTCTTTCAACAATCTATGAATTTTACCAGTGTGACCCAACCGCCAGTTGAGGTGAGGCCATGCATGAAACCTGCTTGTCCCACTGTGATATTCTGAGAAGTCACTGCAAAAATCCTTGCAAAAACTTTGCTTCAGTATTCATAAACAAAATAGACCAAATGTTTGCCACATCCTCAAGATCCAAGTCATCTTCCAGTATAACCACCACTGAGGCCTCATATAGTGACTCTGGTAAGTTACTTCCTTCAAGTCCCTGCTGAAACGGGATCTGCAAAATCACGGTAATATCCATCCCTACCCATGTAGTCCTTTAGCCTTATTTCTCTTCAAGTGATGGATTAGATATCACTTTAGACATGCTGACATCCTTACCTAACTCTGTTTATTCTTTATAGTCTATAAACTCCAGACCCAGCTATCAGTTCCTTGTCCTAGAGAGCCACAGTCAAGTTCAAACAGCTGATATAATACCTATAAAATGTCTCAAAGAACATCTTCACCTGAAAAAACACTTTCATTGCTCATATTCTTGACCACTTTAAAAAGCCTTTTAGCTCTTTTCTCTTTTAGCTTGCAAGCCAACACTATGCAATTGACTTCTTCTATACTGAGCAAGACAGCCCACTTGCTTAAATCTGGCTCCATCTAAGATGTCTAGTTTAGACATTCTCTTCGTTAAAAGTGTTATCGTACTATATCCTTCTTCACCATATGCTCCTTCCTTTTCATCAGCTTACCATTTCCTCAGCTCATGCTGCAAATGGTCCATGTCAATATTACCGTGCTTCACTATCCTTCCTGTCTTCTCTTTCATGTAGCTTTTATTCTATACTATAGAATGCCTCTCTTCCCATCTTGGCAAATTTCTGTGGATCATTTTCTACACCATGTTCTGTGTCTGCTCAGTATGACCACTTGTAGTAATGGTGAAATCCTAACCTCTGGCCAATGCCTTATGCAGTTTGTATGTTCTCCCTCTCTCTTTATGGAGTTCTTCCCACCTCCCAAAAACATGCTGAGTGCTTCCATCTCAAAGTCACCTAAGAATGGAGTTCTGGACAGCAGCACAGACTCCAGATGGTGCCCTATATTGGGAAGAGTTGTATAGACCAACCACATTTGGCATTTAGTGTGGTGAGTAGTATCCTCAAGATAGAAGAACAGGATTACAGGCTGCATGCCATGACAGGGCTGGCCACTCAGTGGTTTAAAATATGGCTCTAGATGATTTGACAATGTTGACTAATGTCACCAAATGAACATGGGCATTTGTCAGTGATAAGTAGGTTGAGGACCCAGCCTATTCCAACCTACAAAAGGGACCCATGCTAACTGTGGGAGGGGTTTAGGTGCCCCTGTTGGCCAGTGTGTGCCCACCATAAAGCTCAGCGGCCCTAGGTAAATATGCTACTGGCCTGTCAGTGTCCAGTTGCCCAACTTGTGTTACCTGAGATTGCTCTGTTCAGCAAAAGTGGGACATAAAACCAATCAACCTGCCAAACATGAACAAAGAATTGCTGCACTCAATGTAGGTTCACTGACAGAATGCAGCTTAGAAGTGGATGACATGATGGTAAGAAAGAGGCTGGACAATGTATGTATTCAGGAGACAAGATGGAAGGGCAATGCAACAAAGCCACTTGGATTTGAATGCAGAGTCTACTACTCAGAAGGAGGACAAACTAGAAATGGTGTGGGAACTGTGGTGAGGGAGAGGCTTCAGAAGACAGTGAGTAATGTATTATTACTAGTGATAGACTCATGGTAATCAGACTCCAGTGTAGTGATAAGGCAGTATTCATAATCCCAGCCCTTGCAGGGTTATGATAGCGAGGAAAACAGTGCATTCAGACTTTAGGTGGAGGACCTATTAGATAAAACAGGACAACATTAATCGGTATTGATAATGGGTGACCTGAATGCACATATTGGGGCAGATAGAACAGGATATGAGGACTGCCAGGGTCCACATGGGTAGGGCAACATGAAAAGAGAAGGAGAGGCCATTCTAGACTTCTGTATGGCAAATGACTTGATGATGGTGAACATATGGTTCAGCAAGAGAAACAGTCCCAAGATCACATACAAGAGTGGCAACATGCAGCTCAGGTAGACTTCCTCTTAGTAAGGAGAGGGCAGTGCGGTAGAAACAAAAATGGCCCACAGCATAAACCACTTGTTGCCACAAGCAGCTGTAAGCAGTGGGAAGAGAAGGCTCTAAGGTTAACTGAGACCGGGCTAAGGACCTGGAAGTTGACTGGAGAAAAAGCACAACAGTTCAAGAAATTACTTGGATCTGTAGCATCTCAAGAAGAAGAGGAAATGGGTGGATTTGAAGAAGAATGGCAGTGCCTGAAAACAGCATGTGTGAGGACTACAGAACAGCTATGGGCTGAGCCAGGTATAGAAATAAGGCACATAAGGAAAGCTGGTGGTGGAAAGCAAAAAGTCCAGGAAGTTATCTAAAGAAAGCAGGAGTACAGAAAAAAGTGAGAAATAGAAAAGACAGGCCAGGCTAGGAAGGTATACCAGTTGTCTAGAAAAGAGGCTAAGAGAGGAGTTGCAATAGCAAATAACAAGGCATGAGAGGCACTCTACCATTTTCTGGAAAGTGACTCAGTAGATGGCACAAAGAAACTAGAACAAGTTGCAAGGCAAAGGCTGGTAAAGATGATAGTCAGACTCAGTTCATAAGAAATTGCAACAACAACCTGCCCACCAGTCAACAGGACATTAAAGATAGATGGAAGGAGTACTTCCAGCAACTTCTGAATGAAGAAAACCACACAAAAGCTGTATTTCCCCGACACAGCCCACAATGAAAGAAGAGGAGGAGCCCACCATAGAAAAAGTAAGAAGAGTACCAAGGAAAATAAAGTTGGGGAAAGAAGCAGGCTCAGATTAGGTCACAGCAGATATGATAAAAGATGTTGGGTGACATAGGGGAGAAATGGTTCCTGGGGTTACGCATAGCATTATGGAGAGAAAGATGTATCCCAAATGACTGGTAAATAAGCATACTAGTGCTAGTGTACAAGAACAAAGGGGACATTCACAACTGTGGGTAGTACAGAGGCATCAAACTCCTATCACACTGCATGATAGTTCTGGAGAGGATGATTGGTATACGAATATGCGCAATCATAGAAAGCAAGATGGGAGATGAGCAGTTTGGATTCGGATCAGGATGCAACACAACTGACCCAATGTTAGCAGTGAGACAGATACTTGAGAAGAAGCTAGAGATGAGGAAAGAGACCAACTGGGCATTAATAGACTTGTTGAAAGCATATCACAAGGTCCTAAGAAAGCTGATTTAGACAGTCCTGTGATGGTTAGAAGTCCCAGAAACATTTGTAAAATTAGTGTAGGCTCTGAAAAAAGGACCCAATGTCAAGTATGATCAGGGTTCTTTCTAACAGAGGTGTTCCCAGTGGGTATGCAGCAAGGTTCAGCACTAAGCCCACTGCCGTTCATACTGGTGATGGACAACATTAGCAAGCAGGTTAGAGGGGACAGATCAACAAAGTTGCTGTATGCAGACAATGTGGCATTATAGGCAGATTCTGAATAAGAACTTTAGCAAAGTATAAGGGAATGGAATGCAAAACTGAAGGCACATGGGATGAAATTGAGTACAGATGAGACAGTTGTAATGGCAGCAAATGGGGGAATCAGAAGAGGATAATAAAGAGATAGAAGGGAAAATATTGGAATAGATTAACAGCTTCACGTATCTGTGAGGGGTGGTTGAGGAGAAAGAAGATATGACTGAGTAAGTCAAAGCAAGCATCAGAGGGGCTGCAGCCAACTGACACAAAGTGTCAGGGGTAGTGTGTGACAGAAGAATGCCAAAGAAGCTGGAAAGTAAGGTGCACAAAACAGTGGTATGACCAGTAATACTTGTCAAGTAAGTCCCTACTCACCAGAATTACAATACCCCACTTCTACCCTTCCATTCCCAAAAATCCCTCTGACTCAGTCTGCTCTCCTTACTTCACTTATGCTTCAGTTGTTATAACATAAACACCCTTCCCTATTTATTCACACATTTTAAAGACATGTCAAAGGTGTATTAAGCACTTTTAATTATCCATAGGTGTTAATGTGTGTATGTATGATACAGAAAAAAGACCTGTCACAAAAGAAAGACCTGGCAACCTACTTTTGCCCCCCCCCCCCCCCCACCACCACCACCACCACCACCACCACCACCGTGCTTTGAAAGCTCTGTGGTTACCATTGATTGTCTATGGGAACAATCTAGGAGTTGACTCTAGATCATAAGAGTCAGCAAACAAGTGAGATGCTGTGTACAGGACTTAGGTATGATACCTAGTGACTTATCATAACCTTATGAAATTC
The DNA here is from genome assembly GCF_019279795.1 of Protopterus annectens. Classification (NCBI taxonomy): domain Eukaryota; kingdom Metazoa; phylum Chordata; order Ceratodontiformes; family Protopteridae; genus Protopterus; species Protopterus annectens. The sequence continues at coordinate 509,490,886 of NC_056737.1, read as the reverse complement.
ACTCCTAATAGTCATTACTGTATATTTCAACATTCTAACTCTTTGGATGGCTTTTGTGGACAGCTTGCCCCACTTACATCCAATAACTTTCATAGCCAGTATATTACACTTAATCTATAAACTGAGAATAATTATAAGACAAGAAATGTATGACAATGCTGGATGGTTCTAGAAACATTTCAGACAAAATTTGATTAAAACAGAGGACATATGCATAATAATTTAAATAGTTTAAATATATTCCAAATGTGTTTACACATAATAATACAATCTAAACCTTCTGGTACTACTTGGAGAAGGCTAGCATCCAGGTACACCCAAAGAAATGGCTCACATGATCATTACTTTTTACTGTAGCCTACAAAATAGTGATATTTGCTGAGCACAGTTTTCCAAGAGCTTTCTGATCACTGCAAAATTAAATGCAAAAGTTTGTTTATGTACACACCAACACACAAAACCCAATCCCCTATGCCCAGATGTCCCATAGGGAGGGTAATTTCCAGACATACACCAGAATGGATGCACCCATTTCAACAATTCTTTATCCTAGCCCCACCCAAATAAAAGATAACATAGTTATCAGTTCAGTCCAGAAGGGATCATACTTTCAACTAGACCAACTTTCCATAAAGTGTGGAAACTGCCATATTCTTTGAAATGATGCCAAAAAAGGAGTGACGTGACCCTGTACTACATTGCCTCATCCTCCACCAGCAGGGTGACTCCAGCACGCCAACCACTTTCAAGGACTAGATAAGTACATGCTCTCTTCAGCTGAATGAACTGCTGATATTGGGAAATGTCAGTCTGTTTTAGGAGGCAGATTTCAGTAAAAAATTGTAGAGCAGTAACTCATCATACAATAAATGGGGAGTTTTTTTGTGAATGAAGACAGATTTATTGTTGAAAATATACTAAATAGAATAATTGCATTAACACTTGTCAGATGGTGTAGCTATCACAACGGCAAAATAAAGTGGACCCGTCTGAAGGAAAAAAGTTGCAAAGTCAGTTAGTTTCATCACTCATATCGTGAATCACTTATAACATAAATGATGCCAAATCTGCATGGTGGGCTTCATGCTGATATTAAAATGGTGACATTTGTTAAAAATCACACCACTGAAGGTATGAGGATTTTTAGATTTATATTTTGAAATAGGAGGAAGACATGACACACATCTGCTTCACTCAGTTAGCCACAGTTTCAGAAACGTAAGGCAGAGCAGGTTTCTAAGCTGTAGCAAGAATTGTGAAATGTTATGACAACAGTAAAGTCAGATTTTGCTGTTTATCTTCAAAACGTGCACAGATTCATCAAGGCATATGCCATGTATGCCACGAAGAACACTTTAAAATAAATTATTATTCTGTGCAATGAGACATGCTAATTTTTAAATTTTAAGAAATAATGAATATCAAGTTTTATGACTATATATTTTGTTATATGGCTTTTTCAGAAAACATCATTAGATAAATGTTTTATTGCTTAAGTCTGCAATTTCTATGGATGGGTGACTATGCTTGTAGTGGAGGTAGTTAAATTCTAGAAGCTCGTGTGCAATTTCCAACACTGGCTATGCTCTTGAAGACCCAGTGTGGATGGAAAGACTAGATAATCTTGTAGATTTATTTCATGTAGCAAACTCATTGCCCATCCCTGCAAGGTAGTAATCGCAATTCATCAACACTGCCTGACAAGAAAAATGCACTTAAACACCTGAATGCGTGGATAACCAGTGTTGACAGTAGAGTGAAAGACATGTTTCATTCACTGCCAGTTTTTCTGGACAGTGCTGGCAATGAATTTGAAAGCATCAAACCAATCACCCATCTGTTAGTGTTACAGAAGAAAAGTCCTATTTACTTTCCAGAACTGGCATCTGTCAGTATTGATTGGGTCTGTGACCTTTTCATCTGGAATTCTGAAAACCTGCTTTCCCTGTACAGCAAAGAAAAGAATGAGATGAATGCACTTGTATGTGATAGGAAATAGAAGCTGAAGTCTGGGTCCATGTTGCACTATACGTCTTAGTTACTTGTGAAAGTCAAATAAGAGCTTTTTCAGGGGTACCAAGCTTAAGTGTGAGAAATTAATGACCAGCACATTAAAGTACAATCACTAATGTGTGATTTATATGATTGAAGACATCAAGACTGTGGTCTCTCAGATAATTCTCTGTATGCTGAGGTACAGCAAATATCAGTGTGTGTGTGTGTGTGTGTGTGTGTGTGTGTGTGTGTGTGTGTGTGTGTGTGTGTGTGTGTGTGTGTGTGCGTGTGTGTGTGTGTGTGTGTGTGTGTGTGTGTACAAATCACAAGAAAATAACATCCCCTCCACATATAACAACACCCAACTACCAAAACACTTTTTACTATGTTTATGCAGGGGGGGCAAGCCCCCCTGCATCCCCTGTGTAGGGGGCTCTGCCCCCACACCCCCCATAAATTAAATAAACAAACTCCAAGATCGCACTACAGTGGGAAAAAGTTAATTTCCTAACCCCACTGTATCAAGCTCCACTGCAGAAACATAGTAAAAAGTGTGTTTGGTAGTTTGGTGCCATTATATCTGGAGGGGATGTTATTTTCATGTGATTTGTACTGTTAGATGTTATGAAATTCAATGTTATGAGTTTTAGATGTTCTGGTCTCTATGTTATGAAATTAGATGTTATGGGTTTTAGATGTTTTGAAGGGGACCCATATATATATATATATATATATATATATATATATATATATATATCTTCTTCTTCTTCCGGCTTTTCCTGGATAGGGGTCGTCACAGTGGATCACTGTCCGCTCATGATTGGCAGTGGAGTTTTACGGTGTCAAGTTGCCAGCCCGGCACCCAGCCTTCCACAGAAGGCACACATACGCACTCACACCTAGGGCCAATTTAGTGTGTCCAATCCACCTACAGCATGTCTTTGGGATGTGGGAGGAAACCGGAGCACCCGGAGGAAACCCACGCGACCACAGGGAGGACATGCAGACTCCACACAGAAGGCACCCCAGCCGAGGATCGAACTGGAGAACCTCTTGCTGTGAGGCGGCTACGTTAACTGTTGCACCACCATGGCCACCACATACACACACACATAAATATATATATATCTGTATCTGTTATGTAGACAGCAGAGCCCCCACCCCACCCCCACCATTGGGGTATGCATTGGCTCTCTTGTGAAAAATGCTTTAACAGCATTTTGATATGTTTCTTATTTCAAGCATTGTACTATTTCACCATCATATGTAAGCAGACATGTGAGTTTTGTCCACATACTAATTGCATTTCTGACACAGCATATCTTGCCAGATAAAGCTGTAACTATTCAACTGCCCTTCTACACTATGTGCTTGTGTGAGACCAACTTTTCTTCTATGTCCATCTTTTTATGTCCAGCTTTCATCTCTGTCAGTTCAGAGACTTTATTGATAAAGTCTCTGAACTAACAGAGGTGAAAGCGCTTGCATTTACTGTATTGCAATAAAGAAGTGTGGACTCTGACATCAAGGATTCTCTTTGTTTTGGAGTAAGCATACACTTATTCATCTATTTATTCCTGCTGGCTCCTGGTTTCAGTCCTTTTTGTGTGGATTTAGTTTATTTCATTTGTGTTGCGTTTTTTGATACAAATGACATATACATATTTACAAAGTTTCAGCTAGAGATGCTGTCAGAGGTTACACATCCACTGCCCTACTTCTCTAGCATAGCCTGCAATATCTCGCATCCTCACAGTATACAGGAATGGAGCCTTGACTATGCTTTAGGCAAGTCAAAATGTCAAAATGGATTGGTTGGGTGCTGAAGGAGCTAGGGGGAGAATGGCATGACACCCCAGCACTGGCTCAGTAATAAAGGAGTAATAAAAGTGCCTCAATTTCACCACCGGCAACAGTTGGGAATGTACACACTGGGAGGATGACAAGTACACACATAGTAAAGTGCAATTTCCCTTAAGGACACACAGAGATCACAGTCAGTCTGGGGCTGGTTTCTCCCACTTTCTCCAGATCTCCAATAAGACTCCTCACTGGCACAGCTATATAATTGAGATTTAGCCAGGGTTCTAAGCCAAGTCCTCCAACACTCTCCCTGTCCAACCAGTGCTTCATGTCCCTGCCCAAGTAGCTGACACACAGCCTCTTGGAGATTTGTTTTACAAACACACACCTGGGAAAGGCTGGCACAGATTTACTAGCTATGCCCCCTTCTGCCCAGACTATAAGGTAGTATTCACTGCCACCAAAACCCATTATCAGCTACTTTAAGGCCCCTAACAAAAGGTGTCCAATCCTACTGTGTAATGTTACTATTAATCCAAATGGTAGTTTGACCAAGAGCCAGGTTATTAGGAGTGGTCAGTACAGTGTCACCAAACAGATATACAAGACCTCTAAGAGCGTAAGTATCTCTACAGGCACAATTGAAAGGTTTAAATATATTTAGTAATAAATAATAAAAGAACAAGACAATACTAAATATGTATTCACAGTGGCATCACAGTTCAAAATCACAGGGAATATTTAAAATAACATTGCATGACAGACTCAAATAAATACAGAAAGCATCTAAACTAATCTTTACTATGTTTCTAACTGAATCTAAGAGAAATTACTGTACTCTAATTAACTTACTTACAGCAATGCAAGTGCAGAGGTGGTGAGTGGATGTTTTCAGGTCAAAGAAGAATCCAGGGCCTCAAACATCTACCCTACACAGATAGGCTAACAGCCCTGTCCCTCTACTCAGTTTCATACAGACTCCTCAGACGTGACCTCTGTCTGGCATACAATGCAATCTCAGACCCCTCCTTGATGAGACTGCTGCATATCCACAAGTCAAGCTCCACTTGAGTAACCTGCATGTGTGACCTACACCTGTTCTGTGACATCAATAGGACTTGTTGGTGGCAGGACAGATGTGTATCCCAGAGACTCCCCCATCTGTGAAATAGACTCCCTCTCCATGTCAAGCAGAGTACCTCATTATCCATCTTCAAGCACAACCTGGATAACTGGATGGAAAACAGAAAATACATACCTGGAATTCCACCTATGATCCTGCTGAACAGGGGCTTTGGGTGTAATTTGTCTAAACATGGGCTAAACTCTTGTCTAGGCTTATAAGGGCCTTAGGGCCATTAGCCTAGTAACTTCCTATGATCCTATGATCCTAAATACAAATACAAAATACCCTCTCTCACTCTCTCAGAGAGTTCTTAAATTAATAGCTCAAATATTGCTCCTGGGATACTTGCAGCATGACATCACTTTTTGTCACCTGACGTCAGTTCCCAGGCTCACAAACAACCATTGCTAGAAGCTGTTAGTATTTACCATCTCTCTGTGAAAATACATAGCCTTCAGATGTTTGTAACTACTGGAAGACATAAAACAATAAAACACTTGCAAAACACTGCAGAAAGCTCCCTAGTTCTAGATATCCTGTCTCCTTGCTGCATTAAAGCTAACTTTTATAGTGCAATTATACTTTCTTGAAGTTTTGCAAGTTAACCCTCTATGTTCTAGTTCTCAGTCTTAAAACATATACATTTACACAGGTACAATAGTTTATATACATTTCTGTTCTTTCCCAGTAGGGTACACTGTAGACACATCCTTAAGCTTAGTACTTTACACACACACTTCTGTACCAGCAGCTTGATATACAGACAACATACCGTCAGGGCCATAGCAACAAAGAATGTGACCTCCTACGAACATATGCCCAGGGCCCTTTACTCTATCCCTCTGAAATTAACATTTTATTGGCCATGCTGTCCACACACATCAACAAATGCCTTAAGACCAAGCTAAAAATAATGCTAAACTACTAGAGCTTATTGCTTACTCAAGACCAAGCTAAAAATAACCCTAAACTACTAGAGATTAGTGCTTACTATCGTGTAACTATAATAATAAATCCAGTTCTTCATTTGTGTAAATATGCATGTCAAAAGACTGCTTTCACCCAATGAACTTACGTATGCTCTTTTCATCATTAATGAAATACATGAAATGTAATTCTAAAAGTTGCATTGCAGTGCAGTTGGTTCATGACTGTTCATTTAGCATAATGCACACAAAATTGCGTACAAATTATTAACAAAACATGTCTGAAACAGAACAGGGTGACAGATGTCTTCTTAGCATGTTAACATGTATATAGGGTACATATTATGTATACATAGACCTACAGTGTACATGTATTCTGTACACCATTAGCGTATTTATGCCAAGTGCTTCTTTTTTCCGCAAATTGGTTAATCAGCGGATCATAGTCCAGAGATCTGGCTATCTTGTTTTCAATTGAGATAACTGCAAGCGCAGAAAGCCTGTCATTTGTCATGGTTGAGTGCAATATATTTTTGATCAGTTTCATCCTGCTGAAACTCCTTTCAGCACCAGTGACAGTAACTGGTGTGATCTGAAGAATTCTCATGCAAATGCAAATATTTGGATATACCTCCTGAAGGCTGTTCTTGTATATGTATGTTAAAAAATTGTTTGCCATGACAAGTTGTCTCTCTTTCTCAATGACATAAATAAAACAATTCAGTTCTATTATGAGTTCACTAGCATCAATGTCTCCCATTTTTCTTTCAAAATTTTTGCGGTGATCCCCCAGTTCATTTTCTCTGTGATACTGCTTTAGGCTGTTAGCATTGTACAGAAATCAAAACAACTTATACCACTCCACGAGTTGGTCAAATTGCGACAAAACAGAAGATATGGCCTGATCAGTGAGAACAAGGAAGAACTGTGATTTGAATTTTTCTTCAGCAGAAAAACGACTCGAATCATCAGCACATTCATAATCAAACATTCTCTTCTTATGTGGCACTCTGGTTTCTGGAAACACCTGCTCAATACCCATATGCTCTGCTATTTCACGTGCATTTGTGACTACAGAGTTATAGCCTGTATTTCGATAGTCTTGCAAAAGCTTCATTGTAGCACAGACTTCTGCCTGCAGAACGTCAATTGAAACATGTGGTGACTGAATTAATTTGCTGTTTTTATTGACATGAAACAGTATATCGTACCATGTGCACACAGTCAGAACAAAAGGCCATGTAGTAACATGGCTTAAAGGCACACCGGCTTCTGTTGCTGTATTGCTATCTTTCTTTTAGAGTGCATGTTCTCACAAAGATGACAAAGCATTGCAAAATTCTTCAAGGTGATAACACAACGGCTTCACAGCATCAATTATCACCTCCCGAGTGTCCGATAACCCTTTAACAGATATGGGCATATATTCTTGAAGCATATCCCAACGTGAAGGTGATGAAAATATAACGTATATTCTGTTAATCAGACTGAAAAAAAAAGATAACGTATATTCTGTTAATCAGACTGAAAAAGTCAACGGCATATTTTGATGACTTTGCGGCGTCTGAGATTCCAAGTGTGAGCTCCACATGGTACATACAATGCAGAGTCATTTATTTCTAGGATGCAGGCTTGAACTCCTTTATTCTTTCCCCTCATATTGGAGCAGTTATCATAAGCTTGGCCTCTCATGTCAGCAATGTCTATTCCTAAGTTTTCTGCCTTTTCAAGTAATGCTTCCAATAAGCCCTTGCCAGTTGCATCATGAACATTAAGAAAACCAGCAAACGCTTCATGAAAACCAACAAACGATTCATGAATATTGACACCATCATCACCGTTGCATTCAACAAAGCGTAACACCACTGAGATCTGTTGTTCATGTGACGTGTCAGGAGTACAGTCCATAATATTTTGCTTTTTTAAGCTGCGCTATGTTGGCCTCTTGAATGTTACTGGCAACAAGTTGAATCAGCTCATTTTGGATCTGTGGACTGAGGTACTGAACATGTGTCTCTGCCTTCTTAATCCTCTGTAAATGTTCGGTGAGGACAGTATCATACTTTGCAAGCAATTCAAACAGTCCCAAAAAGTTGCCATTTGAATGATTGCCAAGCTTTTCATTACTTCCTTGAAATGCCAAGTTTCTTTGGATAAGAAAATAATGACATCAATCATGCGTTTGACAACATCACTCCAAAAATCTCTTTCTTTCATAAAAGCCTGCAATTCGAATTGGACAATAGATGTACAGTTTACTATACCTGACCGAAGGTCAAACCATTTCACCATACAGTCTTGATGACCTTTGCCTTTTTCATGCTGTTGAAGTCTTTTTAACAGTGCTTTCCAAGCAGATGTTCCACTATGTAGTGGTATACCACTAGTGCCAAATAATTTACAACAAAAACAAAAAAATGGTATCTTTCTGGACTGAGTACATTAACCATGAATGTCTTATTGTCTCACCATTTGCCATGGTTTGATAGAAATGAGTACTTGTGAACCTCCATATTTCCTCATTAAATGGAAATCCATAACTTTCATTCTGCTGCAGTGGGCCACGTTCAACAATGTCACACACTTGCCTGTTCGATAGTATAGATGGCCAATCTCCGGGATCATCAGTCAGTGGTTCAAATTCAGATACTTCTTTCCCAGCAGCAGCTAGAATATCTGTCACAATTTGTTTGGTAGTGGAACAGCTGGCTTCACCTTCAACCTCACTTGAAGCACTTCTGGATACTTCTGCTTCTGGATACAACTTATCACTGCTAGCGCTATCCGTTTCATGTGCCTGTACCTGTACGTTGGATTGCAGCGTAAAATACGTTGACAACTTTGGAATTTTCTCAAGTTGCTTCTCGGCATCTTTTGCTGCCTTTGGTTTACTAGCTTTGCTCTTATATGTTCTGTTAGGCAACATCACAAAGCACGTCTTTTCATTGAAAATGCTAAAAAATTAAACAACTACATTAATAACATTTATTTGTCTGCCGACTGCCATTATGAACACAAATACACATTATTTGAATAGGTCCAGCAGTAACAGACACATACACAGAGCCTCCTCTGCTTTCATACACACATTCATTCACACACACAGACAGCATAAACACACAAATACTTTTTTGTTTTATTTTTTACACTTGCTAAACAGCAAACGTGCTGATCAACAAGTGTAAAATATCTGCTCGTTTGCCCGGCCCGCATACCTCTCAACTGTACAGATTTTTGCAGCATGTCCAGAGTTTGCCTCATATTTTTGGTCTATTTTTCATAAAATTGTGTTTTTCTGGCAAATTAGTGGCAAATCATTAAAGACATTAAAGAAGAATGACAGTCATTTCAGTTTAAGACTGCATACCCTTCAAAAAATTCACGGTAAAACAAAACCTGTTATTCTATCACCTTTCAAAGTCTGTAAGTGCAATAATAAAAAATGTCCCTATTTTTGGGCCTTTAGCCCATTTTCATTAATGGCTTTGTCCAGATTTCTTGCTGTAAGAAGTTTAGAGGTATGGCTCAATCTCTGTCTTACTTACTCTCATACACTGTCACACACAAGCTTTTTTCTTTTCTGCTATGAAGCGGTGGACCCGTCTTGCAGCAGCTATTATTTGTATATTAACACCCTTCTAGAGAAGGTTCCTTCTTCTCCAATCAGGTTGCCAGTATACTGCTGCCAATTCCATAAACACAATAATGACCACTCCATTAAATCCACAATTAAATTATCAGCACATGGCACTGTCCTCCTGACGCAGGTCCTACGTCAGGCGAGGCCTCCTCCAAAATCCTGTGAAATATTAAGGTGTCTATGACGGGTTTTAAATAAGCTCACATTGTCACCTGGTAAGTGAATTGAAATGTTAATTTGGTAACAAGGACAGATGGTTGTATGCACGGACCATTAAGAGACGATGGAAACTAACAGCTGACTAAAAAATGAAACCGGTGACGGGGTTATATAACAGTGTTAAGTTACTAGGGTTTAGCACCTCTCTATTTATGGAATAGGACAGCTTTTACCTGGGATTTGTGTCCCGAGAAAATGTGAAATGTGACAGTTGTCCGGAGATTTGTGGGAGAAAATATACATTTCCCATTAGTTTCATGATGGCACAATTATTTGTAGCTGAAACAAATTCTTCCTCTGCGTGGCTGCAGACCCAACTAAAATTTGAAACTGACTGACAGACAACTGATGGCTGCCAATAACACTATGATGTATCACCCTACATTTTCTTGTCACTTTTAGGGGCACCTTGCTTTGCGGAGTCCCCTCCAGTCGAAGGGTGCGGAGGGCGCTCGCTACGTCTCTGCATACAGTTCTAATATAGAGGGTAATACAAGCAATAGCATCCTGCTGATATTCACAAATGACATATGACTATTTAGAAAATTCCAGATAGCTGTGCTGGCAGTATCTCCTTCTGTCGCACTTCTATATAAATCATATTGATATTCACAAATGGCATATAATTATTTACAAAATTCCAGATAGCTGGGCTGGCAGTATTTCCTTTTGTGACATCCCCCCCCCCCCCCCGAAAACTCAAGCTACTTTTTCAAGAGACTCTTGAGAAACGCTGTTTGAGAGGATAAGTCTATCTGGGAATACACTACCCCATACCTGTCTTGAGAGGCCATCTGCATTTGCACTGCTAACCTCACTGTGGTGCTGCACTGTCATATCATATGCCTGCAACCCTAGACTCCACCTTAGTAACTTGGCATTTTGCTGGCCGGCTCATTGTAGCCATGTTAAGGGATTGTGGTTAGTCACTATGGTGAATTTCCTTCCATACAGTTAAGGATGAAGTTTTTGCAGTGCCGACACTATGGCTAGGCATTCCGTTTCTACAGCTGCATAGTATTCCTCCCTGGGTTGGAACCTATGACTGAGATATACCACTGGATGCTCTTCTCTCTCTGAGGAAACCTGCCTGAGTACAGACCCCACCCCATGGCTTGAAGCAGCCACCTGCACAATAAATTATTTGTTGTAATCTGGACTGGCAAATACAGGCAGTCCTCCCAAAGCTCCTTTAAGCTTCTGGAATGCCTGTTCACATGCTGGAGTCGACACTATCTTATCTGGCATGTTTTACCTTGTCAGGTCTGTGAGGGGAGCAGCTATGGTACTGTGATGCCCCTGTACTGGCCCAGTAATCAAGGAGCCTCAATCCTCACCACTAACACCAGGGAGGGACGTGTACACTGGGATGATGACAAGTACACACAAAATAAAGTACAATTTCCCTTAAGAGCACACAGAGATCACAGTCAGTCTGGGGCTGATTTCTCCCTCTTTCTCCAGATCCTCAGTAAGACTCCACACTGGCACAGCTATAGGGTTAAGATCTCAGCCAAGTGGTCAAGCCAAAACCTCTGCAACCTCTCTGTCCAACCCGTGCTTGGTGTCCCTGCCCAAGTAGCTGACACATACACACTTTGAGATTTGATTTATGTACAAACTCATAGATACTCCTGGGGAAGGCTGGCACAGGTTCACTAGCTATGCCCCCTTCTACCTAGACTATATGGAAGTACCAGCTTCCACCAACCACCCTTACTTATCAGCTACTATAAGGCCCTTACCAAAGGCTGACCATTTCTAATGTGTAATGTAGTATTATCCAAATGGTAAGTGTGTTCAAAGCTAAGGCTATTTAAGAGTGGTATGTACAGTGCTACCAAATACATACAAGTACGCCAAGAGCTTAAATATCTCTAAACAAAACCAGCCACAATTTAAAGGTTTAAATATATTTAATAATAAATAATAACAGAACAAGACAATACTCAATAACTCAATACAGTGACAAGAGAGTTCAGAATCACAGGAAATACTTTGAAACAACATTGCAGGACAGTCTCACATAAATACAGAAAACATCTAGACTGATCTTATTATTTTCCTATCTCTCTCTAAGAGAGATGCTATGATTTAAGTCTTACTTGCAAAGCAAAGCAAATACAAATGAAAAATGCTGAAGATGGATGTGTTCAGATCCAAGACAAGATACAAAATGCCCCGACTTTCTCTCTGAGATAGTTATTAAATTAATAATATACATTGCTGCTGGGTTAGCTAGATGACATCACTATTTGATAGCTGCCTCTAGCTCCCAGGCTAAACAAATACCAATAGAATTTAACATGTCTCTATGAAAAATATTTATCTCTTACAAACTCACACTTATTTCTTAGAAGCTTACCTGAAACTGGAAGTCATAAAACAATTAACACATTTACATTTTAAAGCTAGTAATTATTTCTATCTTAAGAAATAGAAAGAAACTCTAGCTGTAGACATTCTGTCTTCTAGCTGTGGTAAACACAATCTTAATCTCTTTACTTATTTTCTGAGTTTGCAAGTTAACTCTGTATGTCACAGTTTCTACTATGAAAATATACATTTGCACAGGCATATAGTCCATATACGTTTCTGCACTTTTCCAGCAGGGTGCACTCTGGTAACATTTTTGAAGCTCAGCACATAGCATACAGGTTACTTACATCTGTAGACAAACCTATGGATCATATTAATATTTACAATGACATAGAATTATTTACAAAATTCTAGTAAGCTGGGCTGGCAGCCTTCACATTTCCCCCCACCCCCACAAGAACTCAAGCTAGTTTTTCAAGTGACCCTTGAGAAACATTGTTTGAGAGGGTTGAGTCTATCTAGGAATACCTTACCCTATTGCCTATATTGAGAGCCCATTTGCATTGGCATTGCTAAACCCACTGAGGTGTCGCACTGTCATATCATGTTTGCAATCCTAGGCTCCACCTTAATAACTTGGCATTTTGTTGGCTGACTTTATGTAGCCATGTTAAGGGGTTGTGGTCTGTATCTACAGCAAATTTCCTTCCATACAGATAGGGCTGACATTTCTGCAGTGCCCATACTATGGCTGGACATTAATTTTCTATAGCTGCATAACATCCCCCCCCCCCTGGGTTGGAGCCTACAACAGAGATAAACCATTGGGTGTTCTTTTCCCTCTGAAGAAATCTGGCTAAGTACAGACCCACCCCATGGTTTGAAGCATCCAGCTGCACAGCAGATTTTTTTGCTGTAATCTGAACTGGCTAATACAGGGGGCCCTCTAAAAAGCTCCTTTAAGCCTCTGGAATGCCTGCTCACATGCTGAGGTCCACACTACCTTATCTGGCCTGTTTTTCCTTGTCAGGTCTGTGAGGGGAGGAGCTATGGTACTATAACTGGCGAAAAACTTTCTGTAGTACCCTGCTGTCCCTAAAAATGCCCTCATTTGGTTTTTGGTAACAGGTTCAGGATATGCCTGAATGGTTTTCACTTTGGCCAGTTCTGGCTTGATCTTACCACTCCACATCTATGTCCCAGGTAGGAGACCTCTGCCATACCCACCTGCCATTTTTTGGGCTTAATGGTCAACCCTGCCCTCTGTAGTCTACCCAACACTTCCCTGACATGCTGAAAGTGCTCTTGCCAGGAATGGCTGTCGATGGCAATATAATCTAGGTAAGCAAGGGCAAAATCTCCTGCTCCTGTTAGCATATGATCTACCAGCCTCTGGAAAGTCACTGGGGCATTTTCCATCTCAAAGAGCATCTTTGTGCAGTCATACAATCCAAAAGGAGTCACAAAGGCTGACCTCTGTCTAGCACTGGGAGTCAAGAGCACCTGCCAGTAACCCTTGGTAAGATAAATGGTGGTAAGATACTTAGCCCCACCCAGCTGCTCTAGGGCTTCATCTGTCCTAGGCATGCTGTAAGCATCTGACTCTGTGTGACTATTTAATTTCCTATAGTCTACACAGAACCTGGTGCTGCCATCATTCCTTGTTACCAGCACCACTGGGGAAGCCCAGGGACTGCTGGACTCCTGAAATACTCCTAGTTCTAACATTTCCTGTATCTCCTCCCTCAGAGTCTGACCCTTTCAGGCACCCTATAAGGGGCCTACTTAATAGGTCTTTGGGGTCCTGTATCCACATGGTGCTGCACCAAGTGGGTGCACCCTGGTTTCCCTGTGGACATGTCCCCAAACTCCTGTAACACTGCTCAGATATCTCCAACCTGGGTAGAAGATAGCTGCTGGGACATTGCTACCACTTACACTGAGGTGCAAGTCCAAGCCTCATTGGGAGATCAGTCACCAGATTCCCCCTCAGACTCTACTCAGCACAAGGGCCTCCCTAGTATGGTAAGGTTGCATCATGTTAACATGGTACAATTTGTGCCCCTGCCTTCTGCCTAACAGTTCTACCATGTAGTTAACATCATTGACTTCCTTACCACCTTGCAGGCTCACTCCCAAGCTGCCTGCAGTTTGTTATGTCTGAAAGGAATGAGAAGCATCACCTGCTGCCCTACAGCATACTCTCTAGCTCGAGCATTTTTGTCATACCAAACCTTTTTCTGCTGTTGGGCTTCTGCCAGGTCCTCCACGGCCAAGCCCATGAGTTCCCTGAGCCTTCTCCTGAGGTTTAGGACATATGTCACAACAGACTCCTTGTTTGATTCACACTCACCTTCCCAGTCATCTCGAATTAAATCTAGATATCCCCTCACCCTATGCCCATACAACAAATCAAAGGGTGAAAAAAATGTGAATTCCTGGGGTACCTCTCTGTAAGCAAACAATAGATGGGGCAAATATTTGTCCCACTCCCTCATAAACTGGTCTGAAAATGCCCATAGCATCATCGTGAGTGTAGAGTTTAACCTCTCAACAAGACCATTAGTCTGGGGATGGTAGGGGTGGTCTTTAGGTGCTTCACCCCACAGTACTTCCACAGACAACCCAGCAGGTCTGACATGAAATTGGCACCTCTGCAGTCAGTATTTCTTTTGGAAAACCTATGCTGCTGAAAATGTCTAACAAAGCTTTTGCTACTTTTTCTACCTCAGTGAAGGGCAGAGCCATCACGTCAGGGTATCTGGTAGCATATTCTACTACCACTAGGGTATACTTTTTCCTGTGGGACTTGGGGTACTCAGAGGCCCCACAGTATCCATAGTTACCCTCTGAAATGGCTCCTCAATCACAGGCAAAGGCATCAAAGGATATTTCACCTTGTCTCCTGCCTTTCCTACCTTTTGGCACTGCTCATAGGTCCTGCAGTACCCTGTTACATCTCTGAAGAGCCCAGGCCAATAAAAGTTCTGCATACTACATCTCTTTGTATGCTTTATGCCCATATTATATACAAAGGGAATATCATGAGGTATGGCTAGGAGTGCCAGACGGTAGGCTCTGGGCGCTACCAACTGCTGTATTCTCTCACTCTCTAGCCTTCCCTCAGGGGTCCACTCTCTGTACTGTAACCCTTGGTCCCAGTATACAGATTCCCCTTTCCCCTGAGAATCAGGTGCCTCACTGGCTACTTCTGTCGGGTCTTGTAATGTAGGGTCTGAGAGCTGAGGCTGTCTCAATTCTCTCTTTGTAACCCTTCCTAACTCCCCCTCCACATGAAATTGGGTATTCTCTGACAGTATTGCCTCACTGTCAGCCTGGGTATGGGTACTACTACTCACCTCTTACCTTGCAGTCACTCTGTCCAAGGGAACATCAGTACCCACAAGCAGCTGTGGTTCACCTTCAGTCTCATTATTACAGGGTAGCTCCCTCCCTGAAGAAACTACCTCACCAATTCTGGCTGCAAGTGTGCAGTCTGTCTGGGTCCCCCCAGGCTACCAGACCCACATACTTGTCCCCTAGCCTGATTGAGTGTCACTGCATGCACACAAGGTACTGCATTATCAAAATCATTCCCTATCAGGACATCTGCAGGGATATCCTCAAACACACCTACTTGCTGGCTTCCTTTTCCACTCTCCCAGTCAAGGTGAACCCTAGCCAAAGTTATTTGGAATGGGGTACCTCCTAAAGCTCTGACTGGAGTAGACTGCCCAAGCAAGTAGTGCTCCTCTTTAACCATTACAGGCTTCACAATGGTCAGAGGCTGTGTCTCTCTTACCAGTGGTCTCTTTTCCATCTACTAATACAGGATATAACCTCTTGTGGTTGTTTGGTACCCTTGTTGTCTTGAGACAACTTACTGCTGGTATTTTGTCATTCCCACTTACTGGCTCACCCCCTTTTGTTCCCCACCTTGCTTCTGTGGACATTTATATGCTACATGGCCCCACTGGTTGCATTTAAAACATTTAACCCTTGGTCCTGGATGTGTACCTGGAATAGTGGCTACCCCTGCTACTGGCAAACACTGTTGGGAAAGTCTAGGCTGCCCACCATGGGTTCCCTTAGACCCATAAGCAGCACTGGGTATCCCTTTCATGTGCAGTGATGCCCTGCTTTTTAGGCATAAATCTCCATTTTTCCCCAGCTCATCTATTGTGCTACATTCTCTATCCACTAATTAGACTCTCATGTCCTCAGGCAAAGTGCTAAGGGCTTGTTCCCTCACCAAAAGGTCTACCAGTCTTTCAAAAGTGGTGACCTGACATCCACTCACCCATCTCTGAATATAAGTGCTTAGTTCAGCAATATATTCACACACACTTTCATCTGCCTTGTATCTATGCTCACGAAAGTTTTTCCTATAAGTTCAGGGATTAACTTAAAACATTCTAACAAGCATTTTTTGACCATACTATAACTGGGTCTATGTCAAATGAACAAATGATCATAATGTCGAGTACAACATACTCGACACACTATGATCGCAAGTTCAAAACCTCAAACCCTTAAAAGCCTGAAACAAACAAAATCGAAAGATTTTGTTTGTTCCACACCTCCCCTACACTAACATACAAAACACACATACAACCAATGCATAAAAACCCCTATATGCTCACATCATTCAAACACTAACAGCCCCTAATGTGGGGGGCTGTGCCCCCCACCCCCCTAACTAAATATACTAACTCCGAGATCACTGCACATTGGGGAAAGGGCAATTTCCCAGTAATCGCAATAAGCGATTACCGGGAAATTGCCCTTTCCCCAATGTACAGCGATCTC
Organism: Protopterus annectens; assembly: GCF_019279795.1. Classification (NCBI taxonomy): domain Eukaryota; kingdom Metazoa; phylum Chordata; order Ceratodontiformes; family Protopteridae; genus Protopterus; species Protopterus annectens. Next base: position 509,474,049 of record NC_056737.1, on the reverse strand, counting down.
AGAGTTGGTATATTAAATTAAGCAGCCTGTGGCATAGCCATTCCGAACAGTGTAGCGTGTCTACATCACATGCTACACTGACTGGGATGGCTGTCCAAAACATTTTGGAACTCCAAATTTCGGCATTTGGAGTGTCTGATTAAATGAACGATTGATCAAAGGTTGTTGAGTATGTTGTACTCAACATTTTGACAATTTGTTCATTTAACATAGACCCTATAATTTAAGCAATCAGTATCAGGCAATTTAGAAATAGCAGTTGCAGCTTTACCATGGAGTAAGGGAGTCAGGAACTGTACCCAGTGCCCTTGGTCAACATTATACTTTTTACATACCCTTTCAAGAAATGAAGGAAACTGTAAAAATTATCCCGCTCTGTAAATTGTGGAAGAAATTTACTGACCTTTCTTGCTTCTGAGGTTCAGTTACTCCCTTTCCCATTACTTCCATGACCCTGGCAAAGAGTCAGGATCTCCTTTTCATTTTGTGTCTTCCTTTCTTTCTCCTCAGCTTCTAGACATCACAGTTTCTCATTTTCCTCAGCCTCCAGACATCTCAGTCTCTCTGCTGCTTCTATTTCCAAATGTTTGCCTCCGGCTCAAGTCTCCTTATCTCCGGACAGATTTTTAAGTCCTCTGCGAAAAGGCTGAACTGTCCATTTTCTGAGAGTTGTACATCTCCAAGGTCAGCCTGGTTGTCCTCCTGATTGCTGGTCTGTGATGCAGCTGTGCCCAAGGCTGCAACAATTTCTGCTTTAGTCAGGTTAGTATGCAACAGTCCTTTAGCCTGGCACATCTCAGCCAACTGGCTCCCTCTCAGCTTGCATACTCCCCTGCTGACATGGTTGCCTGCTCTCCCTGACTAACTAAGCTAACAAAAAAAATAAATTAAAAAAATTGTGATATGGAACTCTGAATGTTCACCGTGTGGCTGATTGAGAGTACAAACACCTTCCTTAGTGACCACTGATTACAGGCTACAGGAATTCAATATCTGCACCACAGAATCCTAATATGTGGATATCCCACCACTACAGGCCAGTTAATATGTGATATGGATATCCCACCATTGCCCAGCAATTAATATGTGATGCCCCAGCACTGGCCCAGTAATCAAGAATCCTCAGTCCTCACCACTGGTAACAGTGAGGAACGTACACACTGGGAGGATGACAAGTACACACACTGTAAAGTACAATTTCCCTTAAGAGCACACAGAGACCACAGTCAGTCTGGGGCTGGTTTCTCCCTCTTTCTTCAGATTCCCAATAAGACTCCCCACTGGCACAGCTATAGAGTTGAGTCCTTATCCCGGGTACCAAGCCAAGTTCTCCAACACTCTCCCTGTCCAACCAGTGCTTCATGTCCCTGCCCAAGTAGCTGACACACACATTCTTGGAGATTTGTTTTACACACACACATACACATACACACACATACACACACACACACACACACACACACACACACACACACACACACACACACACACACACACACACACACACACAAACACACACACATGGAAAAGGCTGACACAGGTTTAATAGCTATGCTCCCTTTGCCCAGACAATATGGTAGTAAGCACTGCCACCAGAACCCCTTATCAGCTACTTTAAGGCCCTTAACAAAGGATATCCAATCCTACTATGTAATATTACTCAATCCAAATGGCAGTTTGACCAAGAGCCAGGCTATTAGGAGTGGCCTGTACAGTGTCACCAAACAGATATGCAAATACGCTAAGAGCTTAAATATCTCTAAACAGACCAGCTACAATTGAAAGGTTCAAATATATAATAAAAGAACAAGACAACACTAAATATGTATTCACAGTGACATCAGATCTCAAAATCACAGGAAATAATTAAAACAACATTGCAGGACAGTCTCAAATAAATACAGAAAACATGTAAACTAGTCTTTACTATGTTCCTAACTAAATCTAAGAGAAATTACTGTACACTAGTTAACTTACTTGCATCAACACAAGTGCAGAGCTGATGAGTGGATGTTGTCAGGTCAAAGACAAACACAAAATGCCGTCTCTCACTCTCTCTCTCCCTCTCTCTCTGAGAGTTCTTAAAGTAATATCTCAAATATTGCTGCTGACATACTTGCAGCATGACATCACTTTTTGCCACCTGACTTTAGTTCACAGGCTCACAAACAACCATTGCTAGAAACTATTACTATTTAGCATCTCCCTGTGAAAATACATTGCATTCAGATGTTTGCAACTGCTGGAAGACATAAAACAATAAAAACACTTACAAAACAATGCAGAAGGCTCCCTAGCTCTAGACATCATGTCTCCTTGCTGCATTGAAACTAACATTTATAGCACAATTATAAAACAATTTAACTTCAACTATTTTCTTGAAGTTTTACAAGTTAACCCTCTATTTTCTAGTTCCCATGTTCAAATATATACATTTACACAGATACACTAGTTTATATACATTTCTGTTCTTTCCCAGTAGGGTACACTGTGGACACATCCTTAAACTCAATACTTTGCACACACACTTCTGTGCCAGCAGCTTAATATACAGACAACATACAGTTCAAATATAGTGGTAACACAAACAATTGCGTCCTGCTGATATTCATAAATGACATATAACTATTTACATAATTCCAGATAGCTGTGCTGGCAGTATCTCCTTCTGTCACACTTCTATATAAGCTCAAAACAAAAAAGGCCAGTACTGGCAAGACGGGTGATAACTGACTTTCATTCTTATTAAAGTCAGTAAGCAATAAGCAATAAGCAGTCAACAGACTGGTTTTGGCTGCAAGCCTTTATCAATGTATAACACCAACTGCAAATTAAAGTGCATTGTCATCCTCTTTGGTAAAAACTCCATACCCATGAGCACTCTTCAAGAAAAATCTTGATGATTGGATGGGAAATAGAAAATTCACCCCGGGGATCACCTCTGTGGCTCTGCTCAACAGGGGCACAGGAAAATAATTTTCTTGGGTGAAGAAAGCCAGGGTACCTTTTTGGCTAGGCTTGTATAGGCCCTAGGGCCGATAGCCTAGTCCCTACCTATGAAGTTTTGAACCTATTTAAATAGGAAAACATCATGGTTAGCAGACATATGCACACCAATCAATATTCAGCATTATAAATGTTAATTTAAACCAGGTGAGAAAAGACCACTCAGTCTAACTATCCAGTTTTTTTCTTTCTTATTTAAAATATTGTGCCATCCAGCCTTAAAGTTTCTATTCCCATGCACCTTGTCTATAATAATAAATTTAAATTGGGAAGTAGAATGTTTGGCAGTATGTTTATATAATGCATTAGTACCAATCATATTCCTAATATTACTAAGATGCTCTGAAATGCATAATCTAATGGGTCCAAGTGTGACCGACATAGAATGCTGAACACGTACATACAGTTAAATATACCGCCCAATCAGTACTACAGTTAGCAAAAATCCTAACATTTAATACATGGGATGTAGTTTTACTGGTAATTCCTTTGTTTGACAAATATGTTTACAGAAAAAACAATGGCCACACGGGAAGCATCCCACCAATATTTCACCATCCAATGTCCCTTGTATAGTATCTGTGAAAGGGGATTTATGTTTATAATTATTAAAATATCCCCCCAAGGTTTTACCTCTCCTAAAAGAGAAATGACATCTGGCATCCAAAAGATTATTTAATTGTTCATCAGCTAATAAGATGTCCCACTGTTGTTGCACTAAGTCCATAAAACAAAAAGTGCTGTGTCCATAACTGGTGATGAATCTAATAGTCTTATCAGTCATATCACTCTTAGATTGATATTTCAATTAATCAGTTCTACATAAAGTTTGTACCTGTTTACTAACATGAAATATATGTGACTTAGTATACCCATGTTGACCAAACCTTTCCATCAAATCTTTCTCTTGAGATGTAAAATCTTCCTTGTTAAAATAAATTTTCTTAACCCTCATAAACTGGGATTTTGGGATATTTTGAATGATATGTTTTGGATGATAACTGGAGGCATGTTGTAAGGTATTAGAATTAAATGTTTTTTGATAAAGGGAAGTTTGTAAAGTCCCATCCTGTTGTCTTTTTAAGGAAACATCCAAAAATGAGATACATTCCCTATCATAATTAACTGTAAATTGAATCCCCTACTTATTTTTATTTACGTATTGCACAAAATCTAATAGATATTCAACATTAGCTTTCCAAACCATCCAGCAGTCATCCAAAAATCTCTGCCAAATATCTATTTCATTCAAAAACAAATTATGGTTGTCATCATAGATGATCTGCTGTTTTAAATATCCATAAAAAAGTCGGCATAAATAGGAGCAAAGTATGCACCCATAGCCGTACCTTTGAGTTGTAAAAAAAACAACTACCATTAAAGTAGAAAATATTCTTAGTAATAACATGTTCTGACAAACAAAGAAAGAAGGTATTGAAGCCAGGACTGTGTATTGGAATCTTATTCAAACAATATTCCAAGGCAGAGAGTCCAGCCCAGTGAGAAATACTGGTATATAAAGAGGTGACATCAAGGGTACACATAATCCACCCCGAATCCAATTGAGTATCAGACACTATGTTCAGAAATTCCATAGTGTCCTGTATACATGCCCTCACCCCTTTTAACAGTGGCTTCAAATATGTTGTCAAAAAGGCTAAGAGCTCAGTAAGGGAACCATTGCCCAAAACAATGGGTCCCTCCTGGGGGTTGTGTAGCATTCTTGTGAATTTTAGGAAGAAGGTACAAATACTGTGGTAACAGATCTTTGATACGCAAATGATAACAGGTTTATTTCAGTAATAATTTCTTTACTGACCACCAACTCCAAAAATTCATCAATTTCAGACTTCAACCTCAATGTAGGGTCAATAGACATGGCTGCATAAAGTTGGCTGTCCTGCAACTGCCTTTATGCCTTTCTGCCTTAGCCAAATACATGGACCAGTCCATGACCACTGTGGTCTCACCTTTATCTGCAGCAATGATTGCTATATTTTTATTTTTCTTAAGGTTCTCTAAGGCTTTAGATTCAGATGTAGTCAAATTATTTGAAAGAAACTTTTTGTCTAATTGGCCACCAAAATATAAATCTTTGAGAACACATTTTTGAAAGCTATCAACATGTTTAGTAATGGGGGATCAAAAGTAGATCTTTGAAATTTAAAGTTATGTGGAAAGGAAGAATTTATTTTATTGTTATCAAAATACAATCTACGATTTAACAATCTAGAAAAAGAAGACAGATCATCCACAAAAGTATCTTCAGACATCATATAGCCAGGAATAAAATTCAAACCTTTATTTAACACCTGGATTTCAATGTCTGACAAAGTGATGGATGAAATATTATGTACATTATTTATGTAAGTTTCTGAGGTTTCAGAAAATGTAACAGAGTTTGTAACGTGACATTGTGACCTGTGCTGTCTCCTGCCCCTCCTAATTCTAAAGGGATGGCACCCAAATTCTTATCCAGACCACAGGGTCCAAAAATGAATTACATTTTTTGGACGCTGGTGACCTCTGTTGGCATTCAGTTTCAGTGTCGGTAAATGAAGAGGAAGCTTCCCCAGAAGTATCACTTACAGATTTCTTTAAAATGGACTTTCTTCTTTTTCTTTTTTGGCCCATGTTATGAGTGTCTTGTTGGAAAATTTAACATTTTTAACCTTCTCCAAAGGTTTTTCTTGACCATAATCTTTAACATCCCGTTTGAACTTATGTAACTTTCTATCCTTAAGATCTTTTTCAAACACCAACAAGTCAGCACTTAACTTCTGAAAGCAAGATTTATATAGTTGAAGACCACCAAATTTTCTGGCTTGTTCACAACTTTCGGTTACCTCTGTAACTAAGCTATCAATTTTGCATTCATAGAATGCTTGCAAAACATAATGCAGTTGGTGTTATACATTGATAAAGGCTTGTGGCCAAAACTGGTCTGTTGACTGCTTATTGCTTACTGACTTTAATAAGAATAAAAGTCAGTTATTACCTCTCTTGTGAGTGCTGGCCTTTTTTGTTTTGAGCTTGGTTCTGTTTTGGGCCATTGCATCTGCCATATGTGCAGAACTTCTGTGGTTGCTGGCTACACTTCTATATAAATCATATTAATATTCACAAATGACATATAATTATTTACAAAATTCCAGATAATTGGGCTGCAGTATTTCCTTTTGCGACAGATGGGCATGAGTAGCAGATATGAGCTTGTCCATTATGGGGAAGAAGGTGGTCAGCCCCAGTGCAGTGATGACACCTACTAGAAAAAGAGAGGTATAATGCATACAGCACTGTGGGCCAGGGAATTGTGATTTGATCTAAGCTACATCTTCATGTCAACCTTTCTGGGCAGTGGCTGAGATTGCACATACCTAAAGTGCAAGGTGTCTAACGAGGGCTGAAACAAACAGGAGAGGTCCCAGCACAGAACCCTGGGAGACTTCACTAGTGCCTGATCTTATTGTACAAGTAATATCCCCTGTTATGGTTGTCTACATTCTGTCTGTGAGCCAATTGGCAATCCAGCAAGTGACATAGGGGTTTATTCTCAGTTTGTTTATTTTTTTTACTATGCCTGAGTGGGGAATTGTGTCAAAACCTTTGACCAAGTTGACATATGCTGTGTGTACTGTTTTGTCTTCATCCATTGCTAAGGTGACCTTTTAAAAATATCCACTGGGTTGAGTAAGCACGACCTGCCTTTAATGCATCCAGACTGAGACAGGTCCAGTGTTTGGAGGATCCCTATGTCCTGATAAATTAATTCTATGATATGTCTTTCCATGGCTTTGCACTTGAGGCTGGTCAGACTTACAAGTCTGTATTTGCCTATGTCTGTGGAAGGTCCTGTCTTAAGTAGGGGAATGACTGTAGCTTTTCTCCATTCAATTGGTACAAAACCAGTATGGAGGCTAAGACTGAACAGTGTTATTAGGGGTGTGGCTAAATTGTGCTTCATGCTATTTAAGATGGATCAAGGCATATTGCCAGGACCCATCAGTGCAGCATTTTTAGCTTTTGATAGCACTTTTAGGACTTGGACTTGTGTGATAGTTGGAGGCAAGCCAGTTTTAGGTGTATCTTGAGGGACAAACAGGCAGGAGAGAGTAGAAAAGTTAGAATTAAAATTTTCAGCCAATGGGTTTTCTATATCTTCAGACTCAGTGTAGGTAACATCATTCACTCAACACATTGCTGCATTGTGCTTTTGAGATTATGAACATAACTGAAAATTTCTTGTGATTGTCTTTGGCTTGTGTAGCTATTTTAGCCTCAGACTTGTTTTTTTATGGATTTTATTAAGCTCCTGAGTTGTTTGTTTATGTCAGTGACAAGGACTCTAACATTCTGGGAATTAGTCATCTTCATTTTGGTTAAAATTCTTTTCCTTTTATTATAAAGCTTATTGATATTATGGTTCTACCTTGTGGGTTTGTTTCTGGGGTTTGCCCTGCACTTATTCCTGTGGAGTGCAACTGCATATATGCAGCTGTTTACATGCTGGTATAGTGTGGTTGCGTACATTTCTGAGTGTTCAGTGGCATTAACTGGGTTTGTTGGGGATCTGAAGCTTGACAGTGTATCACTTAAGAGTAGGTAGTTTGTCTTAAAGCAATTTCTAAAGGTAACTTGGGTGGAATGGATTTCTGATTTTGGTTTTATTTTGAAGGAGACTGCTTTATGGTCAGACCTAACAAGTGATGAAGATACGAAAGGGATGGTGCAAGATGCTCTCATGTTAGTAAGCTAATACCAAAGGGCTCTGACTAGTAATAATATATCATCAGATTAACTTGGGAAGTCAGTGATAGGAATACACTCAGTCCTGGTATTATTTGGCACCCTTATTTCCATAGAGAGAGGTACTCCTTATAATTATAATGAGATGACATCCAGCTTTACCTGTCTTTTACACGTTTCTAGGTCTAACTTTACTTTTCTTGAAGTTTGCTTGGAGACTTTCGTACACTGGATGCACAGAGACAGAAAAAGCTTATTCCGGTTTAGTCGGAGGTAATACAGTGCATGTAACTGTATATCCACTGCATGTTCCTCTACTTTCCCCTGATGTTATATGGGAAGGGGGGGGTTGGAATTTGCTTCTCATGATCATTATCTAAATATAAACCTTGATGACAGACTGACACCCATGACTAAGGTGGTAGCTGGTATCCAAATATTATATTGCAATCTGAAGAGTGTAGCTCAAGTCCAGAATGTTATTCCATTAATGGACCTGACCATGGTGATTCATGTATGTACTGGTATCTTTACACTTGGACATACATGAAGGTTAACATATGCTATGGTTGATGACTATGTTAGATGACCAGAACAACTTCACAATCATATAAGTAATATTTTAAATCTTTTTTCATAGCCTAACACTTTCCATATTACTGCTATGAGGCTATATAACTTTTCAATTGATGCTACAGAATCCAAGGTGATAGACTTTATGTAGACATTTGCTCTGTCAGACCAACCCAAACAGCCCACTGACTCAAAATGTTTGTGTTACAATAAGTACCTTGTATTGGCTAAAACTGCAGCTCTACAGAAATTTTGTTTAACTTTTCGAGACATGCACTAACTGCCTTTGCATGTTTTAGCAGTTGGATGAGAAATATATGTTGTGATAAAAAAGTGTACTTTTTCTAATTTAAAATTATATATTAATAAAGGTTGAATAGACTGTATATGATCTGCATGATTATATCAATTCTTGGTGATGCTTTTAAATTTTACTTTTGAGATATTAATTTTTACTCATGCAGTGTCATTTACATCATGTTGATGGTGCAGTGGTGCAGTGGTAGATGTTGTGTAAGACAGGAGGAATACTATGCACTGAATCAATGGAGTGCATGTACAGATGTTATATAATAAACACAGTCCTATCTGGGCTATGCCCTTTTGCCACATTCAAGCAGCGACAAACATCTTGGCAACTTTACAGCTGCGGTCAGACATAACAATTACGTCATGCCATCCATGTCAGTAAACACTGAAAGCACTTACTAATTTCCAGAAAAAGCAACTGTATGATACCCTTTATGACCTGACTGGAAATATGAAAATGGAACTTTTCTGCTGTGAGTTCAGAACTTGTTACTATCAGAACTTGATCACCTGTATTGGATGGAAACCAATTTTGACAGGCTGCATAAAATCACTTCATTGCTTCATCTTCTTCTTCTTCTTCTTCTTTTTCTTTCGGCTGTTCCCATTAGGGGTCGCCACAGCGGATCATCTGTTTCCATTTCTTCCTGTCCTCTGCATCTTATTCTGTCACACAAACCACCAGCATGTCCTCTCTCACCACATCCATAAACCTTATCTTAGGCCTTCCTCTTTTCCTGTTACATGGCAACTTCATCCTTAGCATCCTTTTCCCAATATACTCTGCATCCCTCCTCAGCACATGTCCAAACCAACATAATCACACCTCTCTGGCTTTGTCTCCAAACCATCCAACCTGGGCTGACCCTCTAATATACTTATTCCTAAACCTGTCCACCCTCATCACACCCAGTGCAAATCTTAACATCTTTAACTCTGCCACATCCGGCTCTGACTCCTGCCTTTTTGTCAATGTCACTGTCTCCAACCCATATAACATATCTGGTCTCACTACCCTCTTGTAGACCTTCCCTTTCACTCTTACTGGTACTCGTCTGTCACAAATCACTCCTGATACTCTTCTCCACCCACTCCATCCTGCCTGTGCTCTCTTCTTCACCTCTCTTCCACACTCACCATTACTCTGAACTGTTGATCCCAAATATTTAAACTCATCCACCTTCACCACTTCATTGTTTCATATGGAACACATATACTATTTTTCTTGTCTTAAAACCCAACTGCTGTTTGAAGCAGCTGGTTTGCACCTAATGAATTGTAGTTGTAGAATGCTCACATGGTGTTTGTGATAAGTATCATTCTTGAGTTCTGGAATGTGTTTTCAGTCTGATGATGTTCTACTGTGCCTTTGGTCCTACCCAGTGTTCTAATGTGTTTTTATTATGCTCTTTACACCTACTATTTTTACTCCAGTTATACTTAATGTTGCTAGCTTTGCTGGTTATAACAATTTCTCTAAAATTATTTTAAGAGAAAATCTATACAAGATATAAAAGAAAGATATGCCATATGAGACTGGTGACCTTATAGTCCATATGGCACTATGCATAGTTAGAAAAGTTCACATGGTATAATATCAAGGCATCCCTCCCAGATGTCCATGAATTTGAGAGGCATGCCTGATTTTGGCTCTAATTTTTCCTTTATCCTTCCTAATCCATCCCAAAACTGATGATTTTGGGAGAAAAGATGGTGGATTATACTTAGAAGTTATCAGAGGCATAGATGGCTCATCTAGCTCCATATGGCAGTGCTCCACAATCTGACAATCCTCAACTGTAAGTTGAAGAACAAAAAAATGTCAATTTTCATCAATCTGGTGCGCATCCCTTCTCTTTTAAGGTCCAGTCCTCCATGCTGTGTTAATCCCTCAACTCTAAATTAAGTTGAAGGAGGTCAGCAAGTACTTGTACTTCCGGTCACATCCCCTAACACCTTGTACTAGGGTTACCACCTTTTCTTGTGGCTGAAACTAGACCAAGGCCACACCTCTCACACATCCCTGACCACATCCACCCCTTCCCCTCTCCCTGCTGACTTTCTGCCCATTTTGTGATGTCATAGTCATGTCAGGGAGAGGAGGAACATCCTCTTTTCCTGGTTTGCAATGCTTTAAAAAAAGCATACTAAATCTGCTGATTTAACAAACTCTGATAGTCTGTTTTTTTTTGTTTGTTTTTTTAACAGAATACCAAAGTTTGTACAGTGTTTTCCAGACTACAACACAATCGTTCTGATTTCCTGTTAGTCTGGAAAAAAATGGATAGGTGGTAACCCTACCTTGTCCTAGGTGACTGCCCCCTTTACCCTACCTTAATTATGCTTCTGTAAATAATGATGATCATTAGAGTTGTTGTTGTTTGTCTTTTCGGGTTTCCCACTTAGGGGTCACCACAGTGGAATGCCGATCCGCTAATGATTGTCAGTAGATTTTTTATGGTGCCGAGTTGCCAGCCCGACGCCCAACCTTCAGTGAAGGCATGCCCATTCACACATGTCTTATGATCATTAGAGTTATAGGGCTGAATTCAGAAAGGTGACCAGAAGATGTAGACCTTTATGTATTCAGAATAAGCTATACTATGGTGTTGCAACACAAAGATGTGCAGAACCATGGTTGGTTGCCTCATTAGCCATGCTACTAAAGCTTTCCAGAGAAGATGTATATGCTAATTAGTTTTGTGCTCTCCCTCACAACTGTCTGCCAGTAAGCATTTATGCTTCTCAGTGATTCAGAGAATCACTTGGCTGCATAACTTAGCATGGCTGCTCCTAGCTGCCTGTGGTAATGAACATGGCCAAAAGGATATTTTCATGCATCACTGTGAAGATAAGTACTGGAGAGCTTAGTAATCAGGTAAGGTTAAGGGGCTGTGTTAATATGTGCATGTGAGGGGCTATGTGTGTGTATGTGTATTGGTGGATTGGGGTGGTTGTCATACTTCCAAAACACCCCAAGACTAAAGAGTAAAGCCTGCTATATTTAAAGACATGGGTCAGGGGGAACACCAGCCATGAAGGCGAACTCTGAAGATGTGGGTCAGGAAAAATCAGTAGCCTCCAAAGATAACTGTTAGCATTGTACTTTAATGACATTTAAACCTAATGGCATTGAGAGGAGCCACTAGACACCCAGAAAAAGTTTTATGTCTCATGCCTTAGCGGGCACTTAAATTTAACAGGAAAAAGAGGACCAGTAGACACCAGGGAGAACTTTGGACACTTAAACATAATGAAATTGGGGGAACCCCTAGACTCCAGAGAGAACTCTGTAGATGTGGGTTGGGGGGAAACGAGAAACCAGGGATACTTTAACTTAACCAAAAAAAAGTGGCGTGGGGAATCACCAGACACAGGGATACTTTAAATAGCATGCCTCTAAACACAAGAGATATAACGTAAAACACATTAAGACAAAAAGCAAAGTGCAAAGGAGAGAAAAAAGGTTTATACCCTGCATTGTTGCCACAAGAAACCTCAGCATTAACCCTCTGCACTAACTATGAAGTTAGAGCAGCAGTAATTTTTTTAACATATAATGATGATTTGGGGCATTATTTAATGCCTGCAACGGTTCTTGACTTTATGAGGTAGAGAGACAAGGATCATTAAGCATACATCTCATCCTCATAGTACAAGAAATCAAGACAAAGCAGAAATTAACTGTAGGACCTAAATCATGGATAGATATTAATTAGTCCTCCTACAAGCTTAAAAAGTCACTGCTCTAACAGCTTTTTGCACTACCATGGATTTATTGAAGGATGTGAAGTGTGAAACTCCAACATCTGGCATTACTGACTGACAATAATCATACATGATTTACAAGGGTAGGGCAAAGTGGACATTGGGGATGTTACCACAACGCGGGGCAGGTATGAGGTGTGTGATGTGCATGAGTGTGTGTTTGACTGTGTGCATCTTGTGTGGGACAGTGAATGGAGAAGGTCCCTGTCCTAACATGATGCACCTACCACCATTGTTAACTACCACAGGAAAGTGCTGGTCTGCAGTTGCAGTAGTTAATGGCAGTTCAGACCTATGCAAATTAGCCAATAATGAGGTCTTTCCTCACTGTGGTTAATATGTTTCTGAATTGCAAAATACTCCATGTTGGAAACAGGACCTTTTTACGACAACGGTTAAAGTGAGCAGTGAACTTCTTTTCAAATCCTTGATGTAGACTTCTTTTACTTCAGAAAATGCATGTTAATTAGCATTCTGTTATTCTGTTAACCTTTCAAGTTAATAGTACTGATAGCTTAAAAAGTCAGACTGATATACATTATTTTCCCTGATTATTTCTGGATTTGTCCCTGGTTTTGTAGCATGATTGTGAGAGATATGGTTCAAGCAGGAAATGACAAGTGCAAAAGCCAGAATCATGGAAAATATACACTGTGCTTCCTTCACAGTGGAACCTATCTATCATGATTAGAATATTCTGCTGAAATTTCAAGAACTAGAGATGATTGCTAAATGCAAAAATCTAAGTCAATCCATTTGCTGTTTTGTACGGTGTTCATATTTCCTTTATTTTAGTAGTTATGCATGTTAATCAGGAAAGAAGTGCAGGAAGTATTCTGCTTTCATTCATTTGGTATAGTATAATTTTAATGTTGCTAACACGTGGAATTATTTCCACCTGGTGGAGAACTTGTAGAATAGCGACTATGAAATATTTTTCACACTAATACACAGCCAATAGGTAATGTAAACATAGCTAGTTTAACATCATGTGCTTAGAGTAGCTTTTAGATTATCCTACAATAGTTTTAGAAGTAGGAGAAACAGCCACAAGGTCAGATCATAGCATACTCCATGTACGAGTGTTATTTTTACAACACAATAATAATTCCAGTAGGAGGGCTACTGATAAGAAAGAGCATTACCAAGAGAGGATTACATTAAAATACAGCAACAGAGACACATATTCAGATATTGTCACTATAATTACAGTTATAATCAAAGATATATATCATGTACTATGTTCCTTCATATTGAGACAGATGCTCACTAAGCTTTCACTCAGTAAATAATCAGCTAGAGTCATGGAACAGGACAGTGAAAATGGAAGTTACCTCTCACCTATATAATAGCAGCTGTTAGATTCAGAAGGCTGTCAATATGAGTGCATTTTTCTTGATGTTTTCACCTACACGTCTGCTAGCCATCAGCCTACTCCCCCTACAGGTCTCAATTTCATTTGCTCTTCCTTTGCAAAAGCCACTTCAGTGATCACTGGTAGAGGTGTGAGTTAACAGGAGGAGCTGTAAACCCATCAGCCATGGAGGAAAATGGGTTTCCACTTTCAGGTTCCTAAACCTGCACTCAGTGGCTGAAATGTGCATGCATCTACACAGGGATGTGGATTGCCTTTCCACATATACACAACAATGACTACTGCAAAAATGCAGCTTAGCTACGCCTGAAGTATGCATATAGTCTATTATGCTGATTGCTATGTGCTTCCCCAGTCAAAAATTGATGATATTGCTTTGGGCTGGACAGTCTCCTACCCACAAGATTGGCAAGCCAGTGTCAGACATTCACTACTAATCTCCCTCACTCCCTCCTCCAGTGTCCAGGACACCTGGGTCATAGTCATGACCTTACAGGTAACATGGAGCTACCAAATGATGTGACTACATTTACTGTATACTTAATTATGATTCCTTGACTTTGTCTCTCACACTTAATGTATACCTGTCAACCTCCAACCATTACTAATCATAGCACTGACCCAGAAAGAAAGAGAAGTATTTTTTATTTTTTGCAATATTCTTCCTATACCAGACCCTGTATAGTAGGTGATAGGAAATATTTCTTTAGGCTTAGTTTTTTATTTAATAAGCTATGTCTCCATAACCATGTTTGACATCATGAGGAAATCAGTAAATCTAGGAGGAGTAAGTCTAAATCTGAAGGCCAAAATCATAGCACTGTGCCTAAATCATAGCAGCTGAACAATATGACTGATGCAGTATTGTATCTAGGGTGGAGCAAAAGAGAAAGTTGCCCTCAGCAAAAAGTGCTTAGGGGTGGGATCGGCAGATCCTAATCAGTCTTCAGTGCAATACTGGCATTTAATAAAAATATTGTATTTACACTCAAAACTATACCTCTCAACTATACAGATTTTCACAGAATGTACAGATTTTTGCCTCATATTTTTGGTCTGTTTTTCATTAAATTGTGTTTTTCTGTGTTATTCTATCAACTTTCTAAGTTTTCAAGAGCAATATTTAACAATTGTCCCTATTGTGGGGCTTTTGTCCCACTTTAATTTATGGATTTGTCCAGATTTCTTGCTGTAAGAGGCTGAGAGGTATGGACAAAATGTGAGTGCTGCAGTGCTCCATGTATGAAATAAAATGTAGTAACTGCTTGCTACAAAGCAGTTTGCTAGAGATTAATATAAAAAAAGAGGATTTTTTTTTCTAATAAAGTTAAGCACTTTAGCTCTCCATCTGCATAAATGGAAGGAAGTCAAGATGGAGGATCTTTTTAGAGGGTGGTAACAGTTTAGGAGAATGGCCCCAGACACCAGAGTAGATAGTTGCTCCTCTGACTTGATATTCCATATAGCTAGAATTATCCTAGATGCTACCTGCTTTTTAAGACAAAATGTGAATAAAATTACTCTTAAGCAGAGCTACTCAACATATTTTGCACAACATATTTCTGCTTTAGTGTTTTAATGTGACCTATATGCATTGAAAAGATCAAGCAGAATTCACAAATTTCCTTTCAAATGATGCACACTGTATTACATAAAAGTTGATTTTAGCTGATACACATGAGAAAGTAAGTGTACTTTTCTTCAGTAAGAAAAGTATGGGAGGAGGATAGAAATCATAGAATAATTAGTTCTATATTAACAAACATCAAAAAATATGGAATCGTTGATGTATTCCTTACAGAATTAAATTTATGTACACAAAGAGGAATACACATAGACAAGATAGTCAAGACAGTCAAGTGAAGAGGCATAAGACATGATGTGCATTCATCAAGTATTTTTACAGAACTGCTAAGTGAGAACAGTCACATGATGCACTCTACCCACTGACTTTAATGTCCATTTAAAGGTGCAGCACCTAAACAACTTCACATAGTCTGTGATGTCCCCTTGAGTTTTAGACAACATTCATAATCTATAGCACTTTATATATATATATATATATATATATATATATATATATATATATATATATATATATATATATACTACACTATATGGATCACATTATAAGCTGGCAAATGAATGCATTCTCAGTAATCATTATTGTACAGTCAACAAATCTAAGTGGGTTTTCATTGAAGACCAACATATCTAGAGTGTTTGTTTCTAGGCAGAAAGTTTAGTGTAGTTTCATTTTCAATATACACAGATGGATTACTCACATCAATATTATTCTTAAACAAGCCTTGTGATGGAGAACGTTCATGCTAAACTGATTTTGTGCCACAGATGATTCATAGGTTCATGGATTAGTACTAAGCTAACTGCCCTTGTGAGCCATTTTAAGCCTAGCCAATTATCCCCTGTGAGATTCAAACCCTGTACCTTGCATTTGTAAGGCAAACACCTTAACCATTAGGCCGCCCTCCCACCCTCATCATAAGATAATAACATTGGAGCTCAAAGATACATCAGCCATATCCAAAACCCCAGACACCTAAAACAGATTCCACTGGAAGTTTTGACCTTATATTTTGTTTCTGCTGAGAGAAGAATCAGAGTGACATTGTTTCCTAACTTTCAGAAGCAGTTTGGGATTAGCACTATAATATGTTTCTTGGAGAGAGAAGGAGAACTGGGACAATGATTCCAACTGTTGTGATTGGGCAATGGGTGCAAAACTTTCCTTATTGGTCTGGTTGCCATTTTTATGGAAACATCTTCAGTTTTAATTTTGGACCATTGTTGTAAGTGTTGAGTTTGGCTCTAGTTGATTGCCACTGTGGAAGTGACACCCCAACCCCATGGATAAAAAAAAAAATATGTAGGGGAGTTGTGGATGGGTGGATGAACTGATGCTCTAAGTGTTAAGTAGAGTATTGAAATATCAGAAAATTATAAGTGTGAGAATGGATTTTCAATAGCAAAATTATTTGAGACATTATAACTGTCAAAACGGATTTCTATATTTCAAACCAAAGCATGTTTGCATTCTGTGATGTATGAGTACAGCAATTATATATTGCAAGTTAAATGAAATGCATAGTACTGCTCTGCTATAAAACAAAGGAATATTATGGAACATTGCTTGCTTAAGAGAAGCATTTAGATAGTTTGTCCTTGTCTTGTTACAAGTTCTGTAATGAATATAGCATTGTCTGTGTAAAGAAAATGTTACTGCATGGATAAAGCCACGGAAAACAGTTCAGGGTATGAAAATATGCTGAGATGTAACTAATATTAGCAGTCTCTTATTAATGATTGCATATTTCTACTGTCAGTTAAGAATAAAAATTATAACTGAAAGAAATTTTCCAAAATATTTTCAAGTGAGACAAGTCTGTACTTTGTTTCATATAGTTAAAGTCTGTGGTTCTGCCATGTTAGTTAGATTTTGTATAGCTTTGTACTGTGTGTAATCTCAGCTTTCTGTCATTCTATTGTAAACAATACATTTCTTGCCTTGGACTGCTTTTGTGTCTCAGTAAAATGACTAAAGATGAATGGTAATAAGAAACATCTTAACATTAAGCAGCTATAGATGCTATCCAAGGCATCAGCCAAAAGATGGCTACAACAAGCCTACAAACCCCTGCAACATCTGGGTCAAGATCACTAATTACCAAAGAGCTTGACCCAGGAACCAACTTGTGATTAGTGCTGCTATTTAGCTTCTAGGGAGAGAGAGAGAGAGGAAAGAGACATTGATTCCTAAACTAGTGTAGCTGCTCTAACAAGGGCTAAAATTTGTAGTGAGACTAGCACTAGTTGTAACCAGGTCACAGCAACAGTTGAATCACCATTATTCATCACTTTTGGCAAACCTAATTCTGCTTTTCTCTAAGTACAGCGAGATTATCCACTATCTAACCTGACTTCAAAGTGATATCCTAAATAGTTCATTCATAAACCATCAAGGTCTCCTATAGTAGTCTCCCTCCAACCCCAGAATACAAGAACTGGGCTGCAGTCCTGAGTGTGTCCTCCTTTGGATAAAATGGCTAATAACTATGAACCTGTTGTTGATTTGCCATCTATTCCATTTTGCAATATTACAGGTTTACCATTTTTTTCATCTGACATAGACAATTCATTCTTCAAGGGCAGCAGGAACTGAATTTGTAGATGAAACACTGAAATGTAAAGTTGCTTGCTGGCAGCAACATCTTCATTATTTAATTTTTTTAATGTGGAATTATTCATATGACATTTACTTCTGCAAAAACTGTGCATATTGACTGATATTGGTGGATTGCAATGACAGAAGTCTGAGTGGCCTTTTATGGTTGAAATGTTCTAAAAATGGGCAGTTTTGTCATTATTGGTTCATAGGTTTTGTTCCATTGCTTACTGAAAAAATGTTTAAAACTATAAATTTAAAACACACTCTTACAAGTGGTGCTGTATTATACTAGAAATATAATTTAGTGCAGTTAGGAAGGTGAATCAAAGAACACATGCATACATGGCCCTAAAAAGTGTGCAAGGGCCTATGGTTTGAAAACAGCCCAAAGGTAAACTTACTCCACCACAGCCCAAATACATTTTCATTAAATGTGAGTTTCAATGCCATTTCAATGAATGTGAGTTTCAAAGGCAGAGAAGTTTACTGTTCGTGCTGTCTGTTTTCATTGTGAGACTATATTGTTTTCTTTACCAAATGGCAATCTTTGTGCTATAAAATTTAAAATGAAAGATTTAAACTAAATCCAAATATATGTAGTCACTGTAGAAGAAACTAAGAAAATAGTATGCACAGAGACAGGTTTGAACAGTGCTTATGGCAAATGGGGAGAATAGCCAAGTAATGGGACAGTGGAATGAGGGGCTGCTGTGTGTGTGTGGGAGGGATCCAATCCATTACTCTGCCTGCAGCCCCATTTGACCATGATTTAGCTCTGGCCTTTGGTATATTTTCACTGAATTTTTTCCAGTTTACTCAGCTCGTTTTCTTATACGGTTTCCATATTGTTATTCCATACTCCATTTTGGGTCTAATGTAACTAACGAACAATGACTTCATCATTTCTGATTTCATAGACTTTAAACATCTTTATATACAACCCATATTTATTTATTATTTATTTATGTATTGATTACTTGATTGATTGACATTTGTTGACCAGGTAAGTCCACTGGGTCAGAAACCCATTTTCAGTGGAGGCCTGGGAAGAAAAACTCCACAATGAGTTAAATAACAACATCAAATTACAGTAGATAGGTAGTTATACTATTTTAGAAAGAAAGAATTTAAACTTTAGAATAAATATAGGCAATATATAGTTCTATAACTATCACTAACCAATTGGTTGATTTTATTAGAAAAAAAGCTGGATCTACCCATATACTCAGGTTCTTAAATAATTCTACAGTTTCAGCCACTGTGTGCTGTATTAAATATTCACCTTTCAATTTATGTCTCCCAAATCACATATGTTTAGCTTTTCATTTATTTATCAGCATATTATTCTCCTGTGCCTAGTCAATTTAGTCAAGTTCTCTTTACAGGCATGCCCAATCTGTTAACACATGTAATCAGTTTTCTCATTTTCAAGTCATCTGCATACAGACTGTAGAACACCACTGATGAAAAAGATAGTTCTGAGAGATACACTCCAAACAAGTATGGGCCTAGGATATAACCCTGTGGGACAATCTGACTGTTACCTCAGATTTCACCTGGGAATTGCTGTATGATACTTGCCACATCCTATTTATAAGCCATGCAGCTCTCCTGTCCATCTTATTAAGAGTACATTAGTTGTTCTAATGTATTGATCAGTGTTTTGTATATGGCTCTATCAACTGCTGAAGTTAAATCTATATAAATTAAAATCAAAGCACAATTTTCATTCATAACTATTATTATATTGGTATAGAACATCATGTTACAGGTGGTAATAGATCTATTTTCAACATATACATGCTGATATATGGTTTCAAATCCCAACCTTTCCAATTCTGACAACAGTTTATCCAATATAGCCTTCTCCATTATTTTTCCAGAACCCTGGGTGTGTCCTACTCCCTCTTCCTTTAAAGACAGGTTTAAGAAGTACACATCTTCAATCTTGAAGAATATCTCCATATTTATAAGACTAAGTAAATAACAGATATAATAGTATTGCAAGTTCATGTAAATGTGTTTGCAGGTCATTATTACTAACTCCATCTCCTCCCTGTGCTTTGTTTGGATCTAGTCTTCATAGTTCTTTTTCAATATAATCTAATTTGATTCCAGTATATGAAGCTACCTGGATGTCAGTATAACAATTTATTACCCCCTTTGTGGAGCCAGACTGTTTTGCATAAAATTTTGTAAATATATCTCTAAACTGTTATGTCTGAGAATACATTTTAGAATCTACACATAGTTTATCAATTTATACATCTTTACACCTACCATATATTATATATCAATACAATGGTTTCCTATTAATATCTTTATATAATTTGTTTCAATTTTTTTCTTGATCTTGCCTCACACTATGGGCAGGATTCACGAAGCCTCCGTGTAAGAGTTATAACTCTTACATGGAGGCTGCAGTTAAACGGAGTGATGTCAGCATGCTCTGCATATTCATGAGAGCATGCTGAATCACACCTAAGTCTAACACGGTCCATGTAAGACAGTAGGGGGCGTGTCCATAGGCCGAGCCCTGCAAGCGGACATGCCCCCAGAAGAGTAAAAGTGCCCAAAGTAAACACCCATGACAGAGTCCACGGAAATGTGAATAAACACAACACAACACATGCCCCCACAGACTATGAACAGAAAATATATAAATGAACATGTGATATATTTTTTTAAATTGTAAAGATGTTTAACCGTGAGTGCTTCGTTTGCTGGCGTGCCGTAAGCGCAGCTACAGTTAGCAGCCAGTGGGAAAGCATATAAGAACTAAATATGCAAAGTAAGCCAAGAAGCAATAGCGTAGCGGTAGAGACGTCAGCTGAAGAGCAGGCATTCATGGTTCGAGCCCCCACAACACCAGCTTTTATTTTTAGCAAAATAAGCACGAAACAAGTCCCTGACAAACATGTACGCATATAAAATCACATTTTATGTAAAATGTAATGAACTAGTCCATTTATTTTGAAGAAATGTGAGGTAACAAAACAATAAAAATTGCCAGGTGTGCCTATAGCTGAGCTACAATTTAACAAGGTGAGTGCATCTGCCTGTAGGTGAGCAGTGGTTTAACAGGTGCAAAATGAGTGCCCGTAGGTGAGCAGTGATTTCACATGCTGAAACTGTGTGCCCCTAGCTGAGCTGAGCGTACTATGCGTGCTGAAAGCCAAATGAGGCGTAAGCCAGCGCACCCCGTTTGCGTGGAGCTGCGCACCGCGCCAACAAGCTAACCGACGGGCAACATTGAGCAAGATGTAACAAAACTGCCTTTACACAGACACACTCCCTAGCCTGTCTAGACAGTCATAAAATATAAAAAGCAGTGGCCAGGTTTGAATCCAGGATACCATGCACCATAGTCAAGGTACTGAACCACTAAGCTATGACAGCTGTACTCAGAAATGCAGTAATAGCAAATATATAGGAATGAATAGAAAGTAGAGCATGACAAAGCAGGTTTTGTGAAGTGGATACAATTCCAAAATGGCCAATCACAGATAAGTGCAGGAAAAACGGCATATATAAGCCCCATAGGCAGGAATACACAGCATAAACGATTGTAGAACTGACTTGCAGCCAGAATGTCAGGTGTAGGTGAGGGTAGTTGCTTTCAAGCACAGAGGTGGGGAGTTGAGGAGTCCAGATACATGGTCTGGCTCCTAGTCCACAATCATGAGGCCCAACTCATGCAGGGCCAGGTCCTGTGGGGAGCATATAGGGCTGAGGCATGGGACCGGTTGGCTGATGATCTTACCAGTGCAACAGGGATTCCAAGGACTGGTGAGCAGGTCCGTCACCACCATGTGGACCTGAAGAGCTGCAAGCAGGACCAATTGAACCTTTGGATCCAGGAGGCCCGGCAAATGCCCAACACCCCACTACTGAGTAAGTTACATTTAATTATGTATGTAAGAAATTAAATTAGCTGATATTATGGAGATGTGTATTCCAATATTACTTCATTTATATTACAGCTGCAGGTGTCCGTTTTGCGAACCGCAGAGCCTATGGCGATAGGCTGGCGCGGTTGCACCACCAGGCAGGTCAGTAATCCACTCCCTGTAACTGTAAAGAAATATAAAAGTATGACAGTTAGCAAAAGAGTGCAGTGTAGTCACTAAGTAATAAAATGTGCAAGTAACAGTGTAAAAGTGTTTGCAAGTATTGCTTGATTACAAAAGTGTGTTGCAGTCTGAAATCCAAACAGAAAAATGAAAATGTCTGAAATAAAGTCTGAAATAAAGATGCCCCACCTATAATATCATAGTGCACAACCTGCAGCAGGCTGAAAAGTACAGCTGCAGAAGATGAGCAACTCACATGTGTGAAATATATCCCTGTTGAAATACTGAAACATGACAGAAGTGAGACTGCTGGAAAGGATTGTAATAACTACAGGTAAAACATGTCAATAAAGCCTAGAAGTAAGTACCATCCTGAATAGTAAAATGAAAACAAGTGAGAGGGTGTGAGAAAGAGTTATGAATCCACCAATAAAGTAGTAATAACCCCTGTATAAAGTATACTGCAGTCAGTACAGAATGAAATGAATGTGACAAGTAGAACCAAACTGCGAAATGTGTCCAAGTGTTGCTGCAGCTGGAATGTGTATCCCAAAATCTGGATATGTTGCTCTCAGTCTGCAATATGCAGATAGTATGATTGTCTGAAATATCAAACATCCACAGTTGTCTATAGCTATATAAAGCAAATGTAGCAGGATGATGTAGCTGAACAAAGCCAGATATGAACGTGTATGAATAACAATAAAATGTATATTGATGTAGCAGTAACATTCCTATCACCAAATTGAAGTAGTTCTCATATAGGAAACTGTAGTTAGAACAGTAGTGTGTATATATCTGTAGCTATTAGAAATGTACAGCATATGTATTGGTATTCGAAGGTGTTAATAATATTTTCTTCACCCCACCCTATAACCACATAGAATCCATTCCACGTGAAAATGGTATGTGCAATCACAATTAACACCCCTGGACATTGGTCCTGATGGGTCATAAATATTTGCATGTCTGTTGATGCATCTGCCCTGTTCATACATCCAAACCTGATGGCCTGTTGCCATCAATCAACCCTGCATGTTGTTGGACTGTGTATTGCTGTTCAAATTATGCATGTGTTATGCTTGCTGTTCAATGGTGTGAATATCTAGGTGTTTGGTTAATGGGAATACTAATGCATGCTGTTACAACTAATTGTGAATGGTATTGTATGTTACTAACCCAAATTGTCATGACATAATGCAAAACATTGGACGACAGGGAAGGCGGGTTCCAGTGGACCCACCTCTCCCACCTCAGCTGGCGAGTGCACCTGGCACTAGTGCCCAGTCTGGACCCTCCTCCGGTGGCCCTGTGCCACCTGCGGGTGGAAGCGCTGCAGGGGATGGGGCCCGTCCCCCCTCTGCAAGCGTGGCTGGAGGAGAACCACCACTCACCCTCCGTAACGTCTGGACTGTGGTGCGTAGGGAGATCCAGGACTCTGTTCTTGAGCCCCTACACCAGCTTGAGGCACAGGTGGCACAACTTCCGGGCATGCCTGTTGCCCAGCCTACACAGCCCCCAGCACAGCCCTGTCCTGGGCAGTGAAGGAACAGTGGCAACTGCCCATGGGTGGGGATATCAGTTCCACTGTTGCCATCTGTGGGCTCATGGGCTCTGGATATCCAAACCTCCGTCCCCGTCAATTGTGTAACCCCCCCACACGTGTCATACACCGCCCCTGTATGCATCTTGTTTGTCTTGTCTGTTGACCTACCCATACTACCTCCCCAGCTATACCGACTTCCTTCACCTGACATACCACTCTCACCTGAAAAAAAAAAGGGCACTCTGTACCCACAAAAAAATTACGCCCCATACATAGCTGCCCATTCCGCACATATGTCTACCAGACATGGAAACTATCAATTATAATTGGCTGTACAACAAGTATTATTGTTGTCCTTACACCTCTCTCAGGGGTGGAAGGTATCAAATGTCACACCAAATTACAAACATATGCACAGCTGTTGCTGATGAAGAAATGGGCAGCTATGGGCCTTACCTACATCCCTCCTGCAAAACTCAAGCTTGTTTCCCTACTGTCTTACCCTCTTTGTGACCCCTTTTTCACCACTTTCCTGTCTCCCCATTTTCATTTCTTTCAAAGAAAATAGTGTGGGTGTGCGCAAGAGTAAGCACGTTTAAGCGGTTGTAAGCGGGTGTGTGCGCGGAGCTAAACGCCAGTGCGCATGCGTGAGCTCCGTGCAAACCAGTGCTAACCCGGTTACAACTGCTTAAAAGTGCCTTAGTCATTCTGATTGACAGGTCCTGTAGTCAGTTCAAAAGCAAAATAAAATCCCACTGTCAGTCCCAAACCCTGGAAACAGTAGTCTGCATGACTTACCACTAAGCCATGACTGTTATACAAGAACATTGTGCTAAAATAAATATATCATGTAATAGTAGGAATGAAT
This sequence comes from Protopterus annectens, assembly GCF_019279795.1. NCBI lineage: Eukaryota > Metazoa > Chordata > Ceratodontiformes > Protopteridae > Protopterus > Protopterus annectens. Next base: position 509,449,599 of record NC_056737.1, on the reverse strand, counting down.
GTAAAGGGAATATAGGATGTGTAGTACACAAAGCATGTAATTTAGAATTACTGTCAAAACTAGTGGATTTCCATAATAGTAGTGTGTGAACAGAAACAGCCATGCTAGTTAGTAGCTAGTAGGTAATAATGTCACTGTAGCACCTTGCAAGCCACACACATACTCACAGCAGGATAATCACTGCCCATACCCCACAACCTCTTACAGGAACACATCCGGACCAAGTAATAAAATATGTGGAGCAAAGGCCCAAAATCAGGGACACATTACAAATAATGTTACAACAAACGCAGACAGTTCAGAGAGTAACAGGGTCTGCATTTTGTTGGATGTTTGGAAGGGTATGAAGTCTGAAACTTGAATGTTTGTCACTATATTCTGACTTGAGCCCAGAGTGATTTGCCAGAAAAAGCTGTGCATGAGATATTGACCAAAATATTAGGCAGAAATGTGGACAACCTGCAAATATTTGTACACATGAGAGGTCTGACACCACCATATTTGAATAGTTAAGAGCCTAGACATAGCAACAGTGAATGACTTACAGGGATGTCCCACAGACTCCATGTGAAATGTACAAACAGTAGGCAGAAAGGTGTAACAACACATGCAATGGTAACTATGGAGTCCTGAAAGTATTCACCACTTGCATGGCAGAATAAGTGTAGTAATACATATGCTCATGCTAACCCACAGTCACAACTGCAGCATACCAGACAATTTAATCCAAAAATTGTTCTGTGCTAATGCCAAAGTCCCACCAGACACGAAAAACAATATCCAAACAAAGAGAATGGCAGGACACTGCTGTAATTCCTTCTTCTTTAATAAAAACACACAAGTTTTCAATAGTAAGCACTTTCAGGATTACAACCCTTCATCAGATAAAGTAAAATCACACAACTCAACATTTTTAAATTCACATCCAACCAATCAGCTGTCAATAAATAACCTGCCTTTTTTGTAAGGCTGGTTTTAAAGGTACCATCTCATTTAATCCAGGACTCCTATGAGCCATTAATTCTATAATCCATCTTGACTCCAAGGATTCAGTGAGGAGCTTAAGATCTCCACCTCTATTATTCAATCTCACATTGGCCACAGCTTTAAAAAGAAAAGTATGTGTAGGATTTAACTCAACATGTCTATACAAAGCATTGTGTATATCCTTATTCCTAATGGATGACAAATGCTGTAGTATCCTAACCTTAAGCATGTTGTTAGTCTTCCCCACGTAAAACCCAGAGCATTGTGAACATTCAGCCAGATAAACCAAATTTTCTGTCCTACATGTCGCCCTAGCCTTAAAGTTGAAAACCTGGCCATTTGTAGGATGTGTAAAGGTAGTGATCTTATTAATAAAATGGCACGCTTTACAGGTGCCACAGGGAATGCTACCTATAGTTGTCTTAAACGGTCTCAGTCCGTTAGGACATTTTTCACCACAAAGCAGGTCCTTCAGATTTTTATTCCGCCTATACCCAAAATTGGGTCTTACACCTATCAAATCCCTTAACCTGCCATCACTCCTAAGAATGTTCCAGTTTTTGCTGACTATATTTCTTATATCCCCTATGTTGCTGCTGTAAGTGAAGTACATCCTAGGGTTTCCAGATCTACTCAACGAAGTCGAATGTATATTCCCTTCCTCTTCCATACATCTCAGCCATGGTTTGAATCTATTGGCCCTTTTCAAGTGGTTATCTTCGGTTATCTGGTTAACCAACCATTCATTATAGCCTCTTTCCTGAAGACAATGCTTCAGTCCCTCCACCTCCTTATCAAACTGGGCATCCTCCAGGAGTAGCCTGCTCATCTGACCTTGGATGATGTTAGGGAACATAAAGCGTGGATGCATGCTATCAAAGCAAAACAAATGGTTCTTCCAACAGTCCTTCTTGTACAAACTGGAGGAAAAGCCTTCATTGGTTCATGTAATCCAGACATCTAGGAAGTCTATCTGTGTGTCAGAGTAGTCAAGAGTGAATCTAAGAAAAGAGGTAGTGGAGTGTAAATACTCCACAAACCTCTCTCACATTTTAGAGCTGCCTCGCCAAAAAATAAAAACATCATCCACAAACCGGGTATAGGCTCCAACATACTGCATCCATTCATGATTATTGAAAATTGTCTCCCTTTCCCAAAATGAAAGGACCAAATTAGCATATGTGTTAGCACAGGGAGTGCCCATGGCAACCCCCTGTGCTTGCCTATAAACCTGTTGGGCTCCAATAAGCACATTATTTTCTAACACTAAGGACAATAACGTCCTAACCAAAACTATTTTGGCTTCATCCTCACCTAAGTCACACAGGACTGCACCTATAGCTTGTATACCATAATTATTGCTAATCACCGTAAACAAGTTACGAACATCCAATGTGACCAACAATACATTGTCATGCGGCTTTTGTCGAATAAACTCCCCTACAACCTGTAAAAAGCCTCATGTATCTTTGAGTATGCTGGGTATCCTATCAACAAATGGCCCGAGTGTATGCTCAAGCCAAATGGAGATGTTCTCAGTCACCCATCCTCGGCTCAGACAATTTAATGGGTGTACCCCACTGATATGTACCATTCCATGAGGCAGATAACAGATGAACCTGAGAGTCTCTGGGGCCTGCTCAGCAGCATACTCAAATACCCTAATAGATGTCAAGGCCCACACCATGGCCAGACCACACTGCATGCTGTAACACCCTAGCAGATATAGCAAGCATTCCAAGGTGTGAATGTACATGGAAAACCGGAAAGCTACAGCAGCACACTACAGTCAGGACACCTAGCAGGCATACAAGTAGTGACTGTAAAGGGCAAATATTGAAGCCTTAGCAACAAAGTGCAAGCAAAAGTGAAAGGAATGCACACACACACACACACACACATTAACAGTAGTAGTAGTTGTAGGTGTCAGTGTACATACACAGTTAGTACAGGAAACTGGAGAAATGAATGGAGGAATGTTAATCTACAACACAGCTGGAAATATGAGACAGATACCAACCTTTACACTCACAGGACATTGTCCACAGCATACCAGCATGGTCCCTGCCCTTAAAATCTGAAAGGGCTACGCCTATCTCACATACCTTTTTATAGCACTGTTCTGAAATCACAGTGAGAACTGCAATCAGTACACAACTGGCTGCATGCAATTAGCAAATGCTGGCTAACAATTGGTGCAGAGGCCATCACATGGACATATGCGGATACCTACAAAAGTATGCTGTACTCCCAGTCTACACATGCAATACTTTCAATGCACCCTGAGGAGGACATGAGAGACAGACAGACAGAGAGAGAGAGAGAGAGACATAGAGAGAGACAGAGACAGAGAAAATTGAAATTAAGCAGACACAAACAAAACTGTTCAGCAACAGCCACCTGAAAGCTGACAACTGGCAAGTGGAGCAGCAGGACAGAAAACCAGACGGCAACACAAGCAGCTGTGACAAACACAGGTAATGTAAAGTAATACTATAAAGGTCTACATACTGTGAACCCTCCATATGTGTCATTGGTCTGTATCCATATGTATATGAAGATGTGTAAAGGGCAGGGGACATACAGCAACTATCAGTGAAGGCTGTACATACATTTGTATGTGAGAGCATCTATGTGCACATATCAATGTAGGTTGACTGTAGGTTGTAGTGCAATGTACAAAGTAGGTTTCACAGTTATGTATGTTTAACAGTATGTTAGTGTGTGTATACAGTATGGTAGACAAACATGTTGATATACCTGTCTATCATATGGATACGTATGTATGTCAAAATATGTATGTATGTGTATATATATATATATATATATATATATATATATATATATATGATATGCATATATGTATACATACATAGAGAGAGATGTAGGAATACATAGACAGATGTAGATAGATAGAATATGTACAAACATATATATGTAATGCACACATACAGATATAGATATATGTAGATACATATACATAGACAGACTGATCTGACTATCTACAGGTATGACTGTATATGACGACCTCAACACCCCCGTCCCACCCCCTCTGTCACTCTCACCCCTCTGTGTCCCCCTCTCCATATCTATAGGGATATATGTACATCAATATATATATGTGTATATGTATACAGACATATATATATATATATATATATATATATATATATATATATATATATATATATATACATATAGATATATCTATATACATATATATATATATATATATATATATATATATATATATAGAGAGAGAGAGAGATGTATATATATTCTGAGTGAGGCACATGTGTACAGATGTATTGCAACAGGTGCCTGGTGACAAAGGCATGGAGTGAACCCCAGTGTCAAAACCGGAGTACCATACCCATTTCAAATCACCTACACAAGTAACCACCAGATATGTGATTGGCTGCCCACCACTGCATGTGTCAGGGGTGAACAGAGTCATAAATGTGTACAATACTGCCCCCAATGATATTCACAGTGGCACACTATTCCTGGAATACCTGCACATGGTATGTGTCAGCAGACATGGTGTGTCAGCTATGGACATGTAGGTCGATGTACCCCTCCACACCACATAATGGATGCCATGGTATGGACCTCACATGACAGCTACAGATATGGAGAAGGACACAGTGACATGTACAACACTGCGACAATGCACTCAAACACATTACCAATGCACAGTGACTGACAACACCACAGAGTACACACATACTACCTACATAGAGGTTACCACTCCCGGATTTACATACGTAAGTCACACCCATGACAGATGTCCAACAACCATAGTAACACCTCACACCATCCACAACCTAAATGACTGCTGTGTGTCGTCCATGCCACTGCAATAGAGAGCACAATACCCTGCAATAAACCACACAGTGTTAAGAAGCAAGACTCCCCATGAGTACATGTCACACATACCCCTGCTGAATGTTAGTCAGATAGGTAATATGCCATATGAGTCACCATGTGTAACTGTGTGACAGCAGCAGGTACCATCACACCACATGTGTCACAATGGTCAGGGTAGCAGGACAGTATGCTGCTATAGTCCCAGGGGCAATAGCATATTGTATAGTATTGTATTGTAATGTAATGTATTGTGTTGTATTGTATTGGTATGTTGAGGTGCCTCCTTCGTGGAGTGGAACCACTGCTGCTGTGCGCCAGTGTACAGGTACATATCCTGTAGTCAGGCTAGTGTTACATAGCACTTCTATATGTGTGTTTAGCTCCTGTCAGAGTTTATGTAGCATGCAGCTGGGGATACAATCAGGTCCCAGTCATGTTGTGTATTCTGCTTTCATGAGGGCGGCTCTCACCTGGACATCTGTGATGACAAGGAGGTTACAGTCAGCTGGGATAACTATGTCTTATTTTGGGGGAGAGGGCGGGGTGACACCTGCACTGAACCTATCTGCCACAATGTTGTCAATATCTGTGGTTTCAGTGAAATATTTGTTGTTGTGTACTAACTATGGGCATCGAGGATGGATTCTGACCAGGTTGCTAATATAACTGAAGAAGGCCTTCTGGTTATCTGTAGTGTCCCTCTTGATTTCCCTCTCAAAGTTGCCCATGGATGTTTGTATGATGGAAAATAGATCCTTACTAGTGCTGCACAGACATGCCTTCCCTTTATGGAATTATGCTCTGTCTTGCAGTAGCTTCCATCTTTTGTAATACAATCCGTCTATGGCTGGGGTCCACCAGACAGGATGCTGTCCCTTTGTGGAGAGTGTCTTGGTCATATATGGGATTGCATGATCCATGCATTCTCGGAGATGTCTGTAGAAAGCATTTGTGTAGGGGTCAGCATTGTGGGTTGTATCTGCCACTGGCCCAGTGGGCTGAAAGGATACCATGTCACTATTACAAAGTGTAAAGTTTGCATCTGCAATGTTATTCACTATAGTCATTTGTGCTGGTGGTGGAGGTGGAATATGTATATCCAGAGCAATTAATGTGTGTTCAACTCACAGTAGTTGATGATGTAGGCCATACAGTACCTAGATACAAACCCCCAGAGTGAGGAGGTGCTCTGGACCTGAATCAGTGTTCTGACTGCTGGGGTTTGGTAGTATGTCGTATGGAGTGTGCCAGGTACTGTTGCACAGTTGCTGGCTGAGCACTGATACCTGGCCATTTACATGTGTATCCACCAATAGACAGACAGATGCTATATATGTGAGATATGTTGTATCATAACAGTCGAGTAGAATGTGTAGTATGTGTGCCAAATTCTGCTGACATATATTGCTGATATCAGGTTATTTTCTTTTTCAGGTACATGGCTCACCCGCGGAATCCCGCTTACTCCACAGCTGAGGATGAGGAGATACACCAGAGCCTGGTGCGGGATTATGCAATACTCTTTTCCCACACCAGCCAGAATCAGCAGGAGAGGGCTGCACTGTGGCAAGACCTGGTCCATCAGGTAAATGACATAGGCATGCATAATTGGACATATGAGCAGGTACGACATCACTGCAGTGATTTAATCAGAAATGTCCATCAGCATGCGTCGGATATCCACAGGCAACAGGTCGCCACAGGTGGTGGGGTGGCTACACATCCCCCACTCACCAGACTGGAGGGACTACTCATGAGTGTAGTGGCTCCAGTCCGCCAGCAACAACAATAGCAGCAGACATGCATTATGATGGAGGCTGGAGCCATGCAGCAGCAAGACAGTGAGCGTGCAGGTAATATGCCATATGTATAGTTGACTGTTGTGTTCACTGGTAGTTAATGCATGTGTGAGGTGTGTCCTTGGTTTGTAGCTGTCACCATAGTATTTAATGTGCAAGTGTGATATCCTCAATATTAGCAGCTGACCTGTGAAAGGCGACTGCTGTACTACTGACCTGTATCATACTCAGTAACAATGGCACAGTTGTGCCCACTGACATTAGTTTCTTCACATCTGCAGGTCCCTCCGGTGTAACAGCAATGCAGCCTATCCATGCTGGTGAGTGTGTATTAACAATACCTGTAATAGTCTTGATAGTAATAGTGATATTAGGCTCACTTAGTAGTGCTCTTGGTATTCATTAGGTGTGTCTGTGTCTGTGTGTTGATATCATGCATACTGAGTACTGTACAATTGTGTGCAACTGTGTGCATGTGTGCATGTGTGCATGGGTGCATGTGTGCATGTGCGCATGTGTGCACCTGTGCATGTGTGCATGTGTGCACCTGTGCATGTGTACATGTGTGCATGTGTGCATGTGCGCATGTGTGCATGTGTGCACCTGTGCATGTGTGCATGTGTGCACCTGTGCATGTGCGCATGTGTGCATGTGCGCATGTGCACATGTGTGCATGTGTGCATGTGTGCACCTGTGCATGTGTGCACGTGTGCATGTGTGCATGTGTGCACCTGTGCATGTGTGCATGTGTGCACCTGTGCATGTGTACATGTGTGCATGTTTGCATGTGTGCATGTCTGGACCTGTGCATGTGTGGATGTGTGCATCACTGGTAATGTGTAGACATTGTAAACTGTGTTTCCTGTTTCCCTCCCACAGGTTCTGGTGCTGCTCTGGAGTCATGCAGCAGGGAACCTGAATCAGGTGCCATGGGTACTGATAATGATGACATCTGTGTAATGGCACAGGAAGGTATGCCAGGGTCCGCCATTGGTCAGCCGATTGACAGTACACAGCTGTCGACCCCATCAATGCGCACAGTTATCCTGCCAATACACCCTTTGTCACCAATGTCCCTAGGTGATGGACAGCATACAGTGGACATTGACCAGGGTAATGTGGTATCCGTGGCACATGCCTCCCCACACAGCAGCCATGGGCATGGCCCAGAGATGGTACCACACAGACAGATGTCCAGGGGTTCTCGTGGGAGCATCCATGGGCGTACTGCCCCTGGCAGATGTGCCCACAGAGGTCTTACAACCTCAGCTATGTTTCGGGCTGTCATGCAGGCACAGTCATGTATGGAACGGTACACCAGACAGGGTCTGAGGGAGCTGACAGCATGTCACACAGCCATGACTGACAGTATGCGTGACATTGTGGCTGCCATCCGTAATTTCACCGATGTCATAGACAGCCGTTGTGGGGACATATTAGACCGGTTCCACAACTACATGTCCATGAGCCAGGGTGATGGTGGACGGTTGAGGCATTGACGTGGGTGTATGCCAGCAACAGCAGCAGCTTGCAGTCGTCGTGGATGGCAACAGGGCCATGGCTGCCCCCATAGTGCCAGCAGCAGCCCCAGCAATGCTGGGTCTGTGCTGTCATCAGACCGCCCCAGGAGACCACGTGCACATGGCTCTGGCCAGGCCCGACAGGGATCTGTGTCCAGTCAATGAACACCTGCTTCTGATGACAGTACCCAGTCTGGGTTGGTACCGGATACGGTCCTATAGCACCGCTGCAAGGCACAGGTACCGTGTCCGTGGCCAGAGACACTGATCTGTATGACCTGGCAGGTACAGTCTGTGGCTGTCCACAAACACCAGTATATGGCAGCCATGAGGTGGAACTGTGTGCATCCATACACACATGCGAATTGACAACACCTAGGGCTACCGCATACACACACACACTGCATCAACATTGCCCCACCTTGTACTGATGTCCCCCACCAACACACATACACATACATGTCAATCGGTGGTATCGGTGGCTGACTCAGGCATACCAAGTTCACACCCTGTGCATATGATGAAACTGTGCCACCTCCTGCAATCTGTTAAATCAGTGCAGGTACAGGTTAACATGTTGCTGATGCACAGGGTGACTACATAGACGTGTAGTAATAGTATCATGCTGTTAACAGTACTGTGTGCTGAAATAATTGTGGGTATATCACAGCATGCCTGATGCAGTAAGGGTGTGATTGTCATGTACTGTTGTCTACACCCATGGTAAGTACCATAGTGTATCATCTGCACATGTTGGCATACTGGTGGTAAGGATGTCAACAGAAGGCTACATACATAGGTAGCACAGGGGATAAGGTAATGAATGTATTAATACGCAATGATGGACATGTAAACTGCAAGTGGCATGTTGCCCACACTGGACTCTGCAATGCGGATGTTTGAGGATGTTGATATGTGTGCAGTACTACACGACTGGTACAGGACACACAGGAGCACCCTAGCACTGCAAGCTCACATCTCATACCATGCTAGACAGCCCCAACACACAAAACTAACTGTCACAGGAGGGAGAGTCCCCATACATGTCAGGGATACTGTGGTGGCAGGCCAGGTAGCACACATCCTACTACGTATGGAACCACTGAGTGAAGGCTCAGTGTCTGTTATTTGACATGTGTATTACTGCAGGTATGAGCACATGGGTTTCCATCCAGTTATTGTACATCTTGACAGTACATGGTCTGTACACTTGTGTGCGCTGAGACTGGACCCTAGCCATCTGACTTGTGTATTTCCATGTACATGTGCATAGTGCCTGCATATTTGCAGTGTTACCTACTGGAAGTGGTACAGCTTGTTTGTTGTACAATGGACTACATGCAGCCCTGCTTACTGTAGCTTTGTTTGCATGCATGTTTGCTTGCAATTACCTTGGAATACTGATCCCACCTGCAATGCATAGTTACAGAGCTTCTGTGGACTCCTAGTGACATCTGCATAGCTTACTATATGTATGTCCATGTCTCACTTGACAGAATGTCACTGTTTGTCCTGTTCACATGTACATTGCCTGTGACACATTGCATATGACTTACCTGGCATTTGTCCACGTGAGCAGTCATATATGCTACTGCTAACTAATCACAGGCACTACACCCTCACATATTCATCTTCTGTTGAACCACTTGCTTCGCTAGGGATGGCTTGCACCTGTCACCCCTGGGCTTTCAGATATTGGCAAAGGCTCTTGCTACCCCCATAGTGCCTATGTTAGGCAAGGCTCAAATGACAAACCCACCTTCATAGGTATCACAAGGGATAAGAAACTAAGAGTAATGCTACCCAACGCCAGAAGTCTAAACCTCAAGATGCATGCACCCGAAACTCTCCTTGGCATGGAAAACATCGATATCTGTGCAGTAACAGATGCCTGGTTCAGGGCTACCAAGAGCAGCCCAGCACTACCAGGTTATACCTCATACCATGCTTTTCAGCCCCAAAACTTGGAAGAACCACAAATGGAGGGGGAGTATTGATATCCATCAAAGATACCCACACCTCCAGGTTGGTGGCAAAGCACCAAGCATCAGAGACTATCCATGTGCAACTAACAATGGGTGAAACTGCCTTCCAGGTTATAGCCTGCTACAGACCACCCTCCCAAACCCAAGAACTGCACTCGGCTGTCCTGTGAACAGTGGAAATATGAAGGTCTCTCCAAACACCATTATATTGGGCAACGTCAACTACCCAAACATGGACTGGGAGCATGACTCTAGCTCCAATACCCTAGGCCAAAGATTACTAGAATATATGAGCTCAAATGCTATGGAACAACTTGTTACTACTCCCACAAGAAGGTGAAACATACTGGACCTGATCATCACCAACATGGGGACTCTATGCTCCAGACCAGAAGTGTATCCCTCACTGGTAAGATCGGACCATAAACTAATCTCACTGGATATTCACATCCCGACCCCACCCCCTGCCCAGAACACCACAGTGAACAACTTCTCTAAAGCAAATTCACACTCCTCAAAACTGAGGTGGAAACCTTCAAAGCCCCCGGGCCTGTGGAAACTACAGTCCAGACCGCAGATTCCTCTATAAACGCATTCTATGGACACCTTCAGGAATGCATGGGTCATGTGATCCCGAATAAAACCAAGACCCAATCCTCCAAAGGCAGACGTCCTGTCTGGTGGACCCCAGCCATAAACAAACTACACAATAGAAGGAGGAAGCTACTAAATGATACAGCAAAATCCCAAAAAGGGAAGGCATCACTGATCAGTATTAGCAAATAACTACAGGCACTCATAAGATTGTCTAAGGCCAGCTTCGAGAAAAATTGCACAGGACACTAAGGATAATCACAAGGCTTTCTTTAGTTATGTTAGGAACCTGGGTGGTAATTCCCAGATATGCTCAGAGGTAGTCCAAAATGTCAATAGAAACACCAAACCCACAGACATTGCCAACATTCTAGCTGACAGGTTCAGTGCAAACTTCTCACCCCCCTCCACACCGACAGGGCAAATATGTATCCCAGCAGAGTGCTGCCCCCCCTGACATCTCAGATGCTCAGGTAAGAGCCGCCCTCTCCAAAGCAATACACACTGCATCAATGGGACCAGACAGTGTCCCGGACTGTGTCCTACATGACCTCCAAGACGTGCTACAACCAAACATAAAACTACTGTTCAATCCCAGCCTTACTACAGGATATGTGTCCAAAGTGTGGCGTACAGCAACAGTGGTCCCTCTACAGAAAGGTGGTGCCTCAACGGATCCTGGACACTATCGCCCCATAAGCCACACTAGCTTGGTCTGCAGAGCTATGGAAAGGATCATCATAGACCACATAAATATAGATATTGGGGACCTACAGACACTGGTTCATACCCAGTTTGGCTTTGTTAAGGGCAGATCCTGCCTCTCAAACCTGGTTGATTTCTTTGAAGCAGTCACCAAGGCCATTGACGAGGGGAAGGTGGTCCACACAGCCTACCTGGACCTCGCAAAAGCCTTCAAAACAATACTCCACTCAGGCATTCTAGAGAAGCTCACCAGCTTAAATATGAGCCCCTATGTCACTAGATGGATTGCACACTGGCTCAAGGACAGAACCCACATGGTTAGAACTGCTGGAGCCATGCCAGACTCCAAGCCAGTTACAAGTGGTGTCCCACAAGGCTCAGTCCTGGGACCTCTCTTGTTTGGTATATATTTATCGGAGGTACAAGCCAACATGGAAGGACTGTGGCTGACCAAATATGCAGATGACTGCAAACTGGCCACCATAATCGGCTCTCCAGCTGACACAAACATCTTCCAAAGGGGCCTCATAGAAACAGACAACTTGTGCCAGAGCCATGGCCTCCAGCTGAATTCAAAAATGTGTATAGTCATCCCCTTTGGCAAAAACAAAGTGCCCACAAAGTACCACATAGGTGGTACTCCATTACATACAGAAGAAGTAATTAGGGACCTGGGGACCCAAATTGATAGCAATCTCTCATTTGACAACCACGTGGCCAAAGTGGTTAGAAAGGCATTGTATATAGCCCACCCCATCATGAAGGGATTCACATCTACATCAGGGGAGGACATCGTGCCTCTTTACTCATCCCTCATCAGGTCCATAATTGAGTACAATCCCCCTGTTGGGATGTACCTTACCAGACACATGCAGCAACTGGAAAGACCCCACAAGTACCTCACCAAGAGGATCAAAGGGCTCAAACAGATGCCATATGCTGACCGATTAAAGAAACCCCAGCTCTACTCAGTGGCATACCACCTGTTCAGAGGCGATCTGTGCCTAATTTATAACACCATGTCAAACCCAGAATTAATGGGCATGCTGCACCTGAGAATATCCAAATCCCATCGGGCTACACACTTGAGAGACCTGAACCTCAGCACTGAAATAAATAGGACATGCTGGAGGGACAGATTCATAACCCAGAGGCTCACTTCACTCTGGAATAAAATCCCAGTCCAGGTTAGGCAGAGTCCCTCATTGACTCTCTTCAAGAGGAATCTTGATGAGTGGATGGGACATTGTCGGTTTACCCCGGGTATCACTTCTGTGTCAGTGTTAGACAGAGGCACAGTATACTAACCTCAGAAAAGGGCATGGCAAGATATATTTACAATGGATGGCGACAGCCAAACACATTCTGGCTAGGTTCTTAAATGCCCTAGGGCAGATAGCCTAGTATGAAGCTATGAACCTATAAACCTATGTACCTTGTTCCCCATTGGCCCTATGTGCTGTTAATCATCATGGCAATCACAATACTATGGTAGCATGTGCAAAGGTCAGTTGTCAGTCACCTCTATGGTACAGTTGTGGAATATGTGGGTCATGTGGCAATGTCACAGCTGCCACATGTACACAGTCAACCCTCTCCCCTACACATGGATGTACAACACATGTATGAGATGGAACCACATAGCCAAACTGGAGACTAAGCACTCTGAACCCAGTACTGGCATAACCTGTCAGGTGGCATGCAATACTACAGTGACTACAATACCAGTCTGATGTAGACCTACACTGACAGCAATACAAGCATGTGTACACACTGGGCCATTCGTGGAGCCTTAGAATAGCATCCTGCCTGAGCGGCACACACCTCTGCAGCTGGCACACAGGCATACGTTATGCCTGAACACATCACACATAACACGTAGCACACAAATCCTGTGTGCCAAACAGTCAGCCTGTACGGCTAGACATCACACCTGCCACAGTTGTGTTAGCTACCTTTATTGTCCAGTACAGTGTGGTCACGCTCACCAGGCTGGACAAGGTGAAGGTCACAGTGATGTGCCCGTTGGGCACTATGGTCCGCCACATAACACAAGCATACAGGTCAGTCAGAGGCATGGACACATATGACTCAGTCATTGTCCATGCCACATACCTTCTCCTGCTGTACTTGTAGGGTGCTGACATCATCAGTGTTTAGAAAGAGGGATGTGCATCCTGTATTGTGTTTTCCCAGTTGTCAAAATGGACATTTCTCTCACACAGACTTGCACACACACCAACCCCACTAACACACACTGAGCCTTTGCAAGATTCAAACCCCTACCTAACTATCTTATGACACTCAAGACAGACGCATTAGCGGAGTGCGCTATTTGCATTACTGGGAGGTTTTCCTTCTCCTGCTTTACTTATAGGGTGCTGACATCATCAGTGTTTAGAAAGGGGAATGTGCATCCTGTATTGTGTTTTCCCAGTTGCCAAAAGGGACATTTCCCTCACACAGACTTGCACACACACCAACCCCAGTCACATGCACCCACACTGAACATTTGCAGGATTCAAACCCCTACCTAACTATGTTATGACACTTGAGACAGATGCATTAGCGGAGTGCACTATTCGCATTACTGGGAGGTTTCTCTTCTCCTGCTCTACTTATAGGGTGCTGACATCATCAGTGTTTAGAAAGGGGAATGTGCATCCTGTAGTGTGTTTTCCCAGTTGCCAAAAGGGACATTTCTTTCACACAGACTTGCACACACACCTGCCATTTTTAGGCTTCAAACCCCTACCTGACTATGTTATGACACTTGAGACAGACGCATTAGCGGAGCGCGCTATTCGCATTACTGAGATGTTTTCCTTCTCCTGCTATACTTATAGGGTGCTGACATCATCAGTGTTTAGAAAGGGGAATGTGCATCCTGTATTGTGTTTTCCCAGTTGCCAAAAGGGACATTTCCCTCACACAGACTTGCACACACACCAACACCACTCGCACACACTGAGCATTTGCAGGATTCAAACCCCTACTTAATTATATTATGACACTTGACACAGATGCATTAGCAGAGCGCGCTATTCGCATGACTGGGAGGTTTCCCTTCTCCTGCTGAACTTATAGGGTGCTGACATCATCAGTGTTTAGAAAGGGGAATGTGCATCCTGTATTGTGTTTTCCCAGTTGCCAAAAGGGGGATTTCCCTCACACAGACCAACCCCAATCACACACACAGAACATTTGCAGGATTCAAACCCCTACCTAACTATGTTATGACACTTGAGACAGACGCATTAGTGAAGCACGCTATTCGCATTACTGGGAGGTTTCTCTTCTCCTGCTGTACTTATAGGGTGCTGACATCATCAGTGTTTAGAAAGGGGAATGTGCATCCTGTGGGGAGGCAGACGCCAAGCACACTCTGGCTAAGCTGTCATTCCCTAGGGCAAACAGCCTAGTGTTGACCTCTACACCCATATGTTTAATTGTCAAATGCACATTATTTGTTGCTGATAGACTGTTTGCAGGTCTTTATTGCCATAGCATTCCCTGTTTGTATGAACAACTTGTGTATCTGTGGAAGATGTTTGCATATGGGAGGGATCCACTATATCACGTATGTTTCTGTAGTCATTTAACTGTGTGCACTGGGCAGATTGCTGTAATGTGGTTGGTTCCTGGAATAACACGTACAAATACCAGATATGTGTGGCCAACTGCTAAACTGAGATTTGGCCTAAGTGTGTGAGCATGCCCAGTTCAGCCTTCCCATGGCATGCTGTCTGACATATGTCTCATTTATCAAAGTGTGTGAGCATGCCCAGTGTGAGCTTTCCATATCTTGAACTCTGCAGCCCACCACATTTGTGGATGAATGTGAACTTCAACAAATATCTCCCGTTTATGGTTGTGTGTTGTGTGTCATGTTGTGTAGTTACTGTCCAATTGCTTTGTGTGTGAACACAACAGGGATTATACTGTGCCTGCAGGGTTTGCATGGGATACTTTTCATGCAGTTGTCAACATCCTTTCCCACTGATCTAACACTGTAGTACTGTATAGTGTACTGGTTCAGTACTTTGACTGTGGTGGACAGTATCCTAGGCTTTAGTCCTATCACTGCTTTACATTTCCATAGTGAGCACAACAGCCTGGTTAGGGGCCAGTTGTGCACATCTGACCATGTTGCATTATGTTCAGATATGAACTACTTAAACCAGGCTTGTCCAACATTGGTAGTGTATTCCACAACATAGGTGTACATTTGCAAACACTAGCGATGTTCCCTAGGCCATCTCTAATGCTAGTCAGAGAGTGTGTTTGTCCTTCGACACACATTGTAAGTGGAGTTTGCCATGACATATGTCAGGGTTAGTATACTGTGCCTCTGTCTACCTGTGACATAACAGTGATACCCAGGGTAAAGCTACAATCTCCCATCCACTCATCAAGATTCCTCTTGAGGAGAATCGATGAGTGACTCTATGGATAGCCTGTACTGGGAGTTTACTCATGGGTGGGGATGGCTTCTGTGTTATGGATCATGCAGTACAGCTTGTCCTATGTAAGTCAGTGCTGGGGTTCAGGTCTCTCATGTGCATAGCTCACTGCCATTCAGATTGTACAAGGTGCAGCATGTTTATTGATACCAGCTTGGACATGGCTTTATACATCAGGCACAGCTTGCCTCTGGGTGGGCAGTATGCCAGTGTGTGTAGCTGCAGTTTGTTTAATCAGGCAACACATGGCATCTGTGCAAGCTCTTTGATACTCCTGGTGAGGTACTGTTGGGGACTTTACAGTTGATGGAGGTGTCTGCTGAGGTACATCCCACAGGGGCTATTGTAGTCAATTGTAACGCTGATGAAGGATGACTGCAGAGCCACAATGACCTCCCCTTATCTAGATCTGACAACCTTCATGATTAGGTGGGTATATGGTATGTTTCTGTGAACACTACAGCCACATGTTTGTCCAATGCAGGATATCTATCACCTTGTGTCCCCAGGTCTCTCATTACATGTTAAGTACGTAATGGGTTAACACCTATGTGGTAATTGGTGGGCACTTACTGTATATCCATGGGGGTTGACTATACACTTTTCTGCAATTAGCTTGCTGACATGGCTATGGCACCAGTTGTCTGTTTCTATGTGGCCCTTTTGTGGGATGCTTGTGTCAGCTGGAGGGTCATATATGGTGAGCAGTTTGTAGTCCTCTGCAAACATGTTCAGACACAGTCCTTCCATGTTGGCCTGTACCTATGGGACATATATACCAGATGAGGGAGATCCCAGGACCAAGCCTTGTGGGATGCCAGTTATATCTGGTTTGTAGTCTGACATGGCTGCAGCATGTCTGACTATGTCTATTCTGTCCTTGGTCTGGTTTGCAACCCCTCTACTGACATAGGGGTTTATATTTAAGCTGGTGAGCATATCTATAATGAACACGTAGGGTATTGTATAGAAGCCTTTGCAAGGTCCAGCTACGCTGTGTGGACCACATTGCCCTCATCAATGACCTTAATGACTGTTTCAAATGAGTCAAACATGTTTAGGGGCAGGATCTGCACTTAAGAAAGCCACACTGGGTAGGGTCCGGTGTCAGTAGGTCCCCAATATCTTTATGTCTGCGGTACATGCTGATCCTTTCCATAGCTGTGCAGACCGAGCTTCTCAGGATTCTGGGGTGGTAGTTTTCAGTATCCATTCAGGCAACACCTTTGTTGAGAAGGACCACAGTTGTTGTACACTGCTCTTTGGGTACATATCCTGTGGTAAGGCTGACATTGAGCAGTAGTGTGATTTGGCATTCCATTAATTGTGGAGTCCATGTTGGACTCAGCCCAGGACACCATCTCATACCATTGCTGCTGTGTGTTTTGCTTTGTAGATGCTGGCTGTTACCTCAGCATCTGCAATGTCAGGGGGCCAGCAGTCTGCTGGGATAGATAGTTTGCATTCTAGGGGAAGGGGGGGGGGTTTGCACTGCACCTGTCAGGATGTATGTTGGCAATATGTGTGTGTGTTTGGTATGTTGTTTGTGATATTTGTGTGATTCAGAGCATATCTGTGAATTCCCAACACAGTTCCTACCATCAGTTGTGGAAGCCTTGGGATTATCCTTAGTGTCCTGTACAATTTGTATCTTCATAGGTTCATAGGTTCATACTAGGCTATCCACCCTAGGGCATTTGTTAGCCTAGCCAGAGTGTGTGTGGCTTTCGCCACCCCTTGCTATGTGATTATTATGGCCATTTATGATTTGCTTTGCTGTGCCTCTGTCTGGACGTGACACAGTGAAGATCCCCAGTGTAACTCTACGATCATCCATCCACTTGGCAAGATTCCTGTTGAAGAGTGTCAGTGAGGGGCTCTGCTTAACATGGAGTGGGATTCTGTTCCAGGGTGTGGGGAGCCTCTGGGTTATGTATCTGTCCCTCCAGCACATCCTATTTCATTATGTGTTGAGGTTGACATCTCTCACTCTCACATCTCCGATGGCTTTGAGTTTTCTGGGGTGGAGCATGTCCATTACTCCTGTGTTGGACATGGCCTTGTACAACAGGCATGCAATGCCTCTGTGTAGGCAGTATGTGACTGCATTCAGCTGGGGTGTCTACAGCCAGGCAGCATATGACATATATTTGAGACCCTTTATCCTCTTGGTGAGGTACCTTTGAGGTCTTTCTAACTGCTGCAGGTGTCAGGTAAGGTACATCCCATATGAGGCATTGTACTAGATTATGGGTGTGATAAGAGAACAGTATAGGGGCACAATGACCTCTGTTGACGTAGATGTGAATCCTTTCATGATACGGTGTCCAATGTAGACAGTCTTACTAGCCACATTGGCAATGTGAGTGTCACATAACAGGTTACTATCCACTTGTGTCCCTAGGTCCCTGATTACTCCTTCCATACATAATGGTTTACCACCTATGTGGTAATTTGTGAGTACCTTGTTTGGTATTTGGTGGGACATTCATACTGTCCAGTGTCTTCAGGATGGCTGGGTGGGGTTCCTGTGTGTGAGGGTGTGGTCTGTAGCATGCTACAGACTGTACAGCAGTCTTGCCTATGGTTAGTTGCACATGGGTGGACTCCAATGCCTTGTGCATTGTCAGTTACCTGGACGTATGGCTGTCTGTGCTGAATATGGATACTCACCCTCCATTTATGTTTTGTTCCAGGTTTTGGGGCCATGACGCATGATATGTGGTATAACCTGGTAGTGCTGGTGTGCTGTCAGGAGGCTTGTAGCATGTTTCTGTCACTGCACAGACATCAATGTTCTCCATACTGGGGATGGCCTCGGGAGCATGCATATTGGGGTTTACACATCTGGCATTGGTCAGCATTACCCTTATGTTTCTTTCCACTTATGTTTTGTAGGGTGGTGGGTTAGCCTTTTCAGCCTTGCCTATGAAAGGCACTATGGAGGTGGCAAAAGCCTTATCCAATATCCAGATGCCCAGGGGTAACAGGTGCAAGCCATCCCTGGAACAGCTGTGTGGCTTGTCAAGCATGACATCCCAAGCAGACAGACATTGGATCCCCTTGGAATGACACCAGTAATTGTGCCACTTGTTATAACTGATCATTCCATGTTTGTACTGTGGCATCATTCTTGGTGAGGGTAGGATGCTGCAAATGGTCAGTGTCATACCGGCCTGGACTACATAATCAGAGAGCTCATCTATGTCTCTTTTCATGTAGTCCGGGGAGGTACATTGCAGGTCATTCACACCAGCATGGACTATGACTGCATCATATTTCTACTTGCTTTGGGGTGACCTGCATACTTGTGTTATGTGGCATATTGTGGCAGCCTACAGGCAGCTTACTGTACCCTTTCCCTTGTTCAGTCTGGTGTGCGGGACAGCAGTGTGTCTTGCTATGGAGTCACCTATTACAACTGTATCAGGCATGTTGTTTCTCCTTCTGGCCTGTGACTGTTTGGCACACCAGCTTTGTGTACTATGTGTTGCATGTGCTATGTTTGGAGGTTGTTTGATTGGGTGTCTGCTTTGGAGGCCTCTGTTGGTGTGGTGTGTTTGTAATTCGGGCCTCTGGGAATGTTTTTCTGTGTTTATGTCTTTGATTTGCAGTTGTGATAGGTCTATGTGGGACTGGGTTTGTGGTGTGTGTGGTTACCTTCTCCTCCTGACTAGTTTTGGGAGTACTGAGTTGAGGGAGCTCAGCCTCCAGTTTGGATAGATGGTTGCATCTCTCACATATATTTGTATTTCTTGGGGAGTTGGGGTTGTCTGTGTACTTGGGGCAGGTGTAACATTGCCTCAAGATTCACAGATTCAACTTGTTGTGGCTGGCCTTAGTGGATTGTATGTGTGGACATATTTTATTGCCATACTACTGATCAGTGATTACTTCATTTTTTATGTTTGCTCTATCATGTAGTAGCTTCCTCATTCTCTTGCATGGTTTGGTTATGACTGGTGTCCACCATGCCAGATGCCTGTGTGTATGGCATTGTGTCTTGTTTTAATTTAGGATTGCATAATCCAAGCATTCCTGGCAGTGTTCATGGAATGGCTGTATTACAGGTTCTGAGGTGTGGCCCATAGTTTGCACCTGCACAGGACCTTTAATGGATTCCACATCAGTTTGGAGGAGTGCAAATATTGCTTTACACATGTTTTTCACTGTGGTTTTCTGGCCAGGGACTGTGGTCAGGATTTGTATATCCAGTGTGATTACTCTATGGTCTGGTTTTACCAGTGAGCAATACACTTCTCGTCTTGCCATCCAGTACCCATGTTGCTGATTATCACATCCAGTATGCTTACCCCTCTTGTGGGTGTGGTACGTTGTTCCTGGGCATTTTGGTTTATGGATTCTATGAACTTTTGTCCTGCAGTGTTGGGGCTAGTATAATGCTCCCAGTCTACGTCTGGGTATTTTCAGTCACCCAATATAATGTGGTTTGGAGGACTTGATATATTCATGTATTCCAGCATAGGTCAGGTGCAGTTCCTGGTGTTCGGACGGTAGTTTGTAGCAGGCTATAAACTGGGGGGCAGTTTTAGCCACTGTTACTTGACCATGGCTAGTCCATGCTGCTTCTTGTTGTGGTACCAACATGGGGTTGTGGTTATCCTTGACAATTATTGCTAGTCACTCTGCTTTTGTAGCTTGTTCCATGTTTTGAGGCTGTACAGCACAGTATGAGGTGTAACCTGGTAGTGTTAGGGTGTTGTTGTGAGCCTTGACCCAGTTTTCTGTTACAGCACAGATATCAACATTCTGCATACTGGGTGAGTTTAGACTGCATGCATCTTGCTGTTTCGACTTCTGGCATTGGGTAGCATTACATCTAGGTTCTTATCCCTTCTGATACCTATGGAGGTAGGTTTGTGTTTTGAGCCTTACCTATTCAGGGCATGCTGTGGGTAACAACAGCCTTTGCCAGTATCCATACGGCCTGCACTGATAGGTGCACGCCAGTCCTAGCAGGTGGAGCATCATGTCATGCTCAGCATGTCATCCCAGGCTGGCACACATTGGATCCCCTTTGACTAACTGCGATACTTCAGCCAATTATTGCACTTGATCATCTCATTGTCATATTGTGGCATGATGCTTGGTGAGGGTAGGATGTTAGTCAGGGTCCTCAGGTGTGCATATAGTACATGGTGTTACATTACTTAACACATGGCATTCATGCCTCAGGTGGTGCTGCAGGGCTACCTCTGTTGGATGCACATATTACACTCCCCGAACATGTTTGTGAGCAGGTCATGTCATTTTAGGCATCCCTGTTATTATTTGAGTGAGTCAGAGGGGGTATCATTCCCAGGGTTCCTACTGAGCCAGTGTATGTGCTATGCATTGCCTCTTTGCCAAGGCCAGGGCATACTGGGCACGCCTCCTTCTGCCTA
This sequence comes from Protopterus annectens, assembly GCF_019279795.1. Classification (NCBI taxonomy): domain Eukaryota; kingdom Metazoa; phylum Chordata; order Ceratodontiformes; family Protopteridae; genus Protopterus; species Protopterus annectens. The sequence continues at coordinate 509,428,271 of NC_056737.1, read as the reverse complement.
CTGGGGCAGGCTCAGGTTGTTCCTCCTCCGAGTCATGCTCTGCCTGTGATGGCCTTGGCAATGGTGGGGGGCTGTTTGGCCCAGCCCTATGCTGGTCCTGCTGCAGCTGTTTTCGCAAGATCATATTATGTAGCATAGCACATACCATGACAATTTGGGTACATGTAGTTGGTGTGTACTGCAAGACTCCACCACCACCAGATGTGTCCAGACACCGGAACCGTGACTTGAGCAGCCCAAACACACGCTCTATTACATTACGTGTTTGTGCGTGTGCCTCATTATGGCGTTCCTGTTCAGGTGTGTGTGCGTTTCTGATGGGTGTCATCAGCCACGGCTCCAGTGCATAACCTGCATCCCCCACTAGGTGTCTGTGTGGGATGTCCCCATTGGCAAATGTCTGGTACAGCTGCGTCAAATGCCAGATGTGGGAATCATGGTAGCTCCCAGGGCAGCCAGCACACACATTCATTATTATCACACATGACCTGGCAGTTGATGGAGGGGAAGCCCTTGCGGTTAATGTAGGCCCTACCCCGCTCACAGGCTGGTGCTTTGATGCATATGTGCGTGCAGTCTATTGCACCCACTACCTCAGGGTATTCCGCTATTTGCTGGAAGAGACGCATATTGCTGGCCAAAACCTTATGGGCATTGGGGAAATATACATAATCACCGACATGTGCTGACATGGCATCCAGGAACTGGTGCAGTACCCTGGAGGCTGATGCCTGTGATATCCCCATCATATTACCAGTTGGTCTCTGGAAGGTACCTGTTGCTAGTGTTCTTAGGCCAACACATACCTTGGTTTCCACTGGGAAGGGTTCCCCTCTGTTGGTTCTGTGTGTGAGGCGTGGCCTGCACAGCTCCACTATTTGCTGCAGGAGGTCTCTGTCCACTCTATAGCACTCTACTATCTCCAGCTCTTGTAACCCATGGTAGGTGACCCTGGGCCTGTACATTCTTCTCCGTCTCCTCACTGTGGGTTGTCTGGCACCATCTGCATTGTCACCACCCTCAGCAAGTCACCTATGTCTCATTATGACAGCTATGGCAGCCCCTAACATTTCTGCTCTGAGTTCAGCTTTTTCAGTTTTCACTTCTAATAGCTTACTCCTGTCTTGCAGTGTCTCTTGAGAGAAACATCTTGCCCTGCTGTTTGCAGATTTTTAAGTGTTGGGCTGAGCTACTATTCTGCCTGTGTAATTGCCTGCTTCTAATTGTTTTCACCTGCTAGCTCCAGCAGTATTCCCTGCTAGCTTCCTACTAATTCTGTTGCTTCCTTTTTCCTTTCTGTTTCCTCAGGGGGGAGCAGTGTGTATACCAGCAGAAACACGCTCACAGTGGCTTATACGCGTGCACACATGCTTACACAGTTCAGAATCTGCTTATTCGGGTTAAAACGCGCGCACACCAGCTCAAACAGTGTTACAGGTCTGACAACAGGCTTCTACATGCTAAGTCTGCCCTACATGCGCCCACACCCACGCAAACAGTGTTAAATATCTACCAACACGCTCCCACATGCTCAGTCTGCCTTACACACGTGCACACTGTCTTACTCGCGCTTCATGGCACACACACGTGCGCATGCACGCCCAGCAAGAAACTTTGGTGTAGGCAACAGTGTACACCTTCCATTTCTTGACTTTCCCATGCTAATGTTGTGGCACTCCTCTTTCCATGATATGTGTCTGACATCTGTCATGTAACTTTGACCTCCAATGAACTGCATTTCTTTCTGCCATTCCCCCCTGTGATGTCACCTATCTCCTACTCTGTTCCTCCCCCTTCTGTAACTCTTGCACTACTCAGAATGTGCTCATTTGCTATGTGACAGTGGAATTCAGTATCCTAACACTCATTTGCATCATATTGCCTACTAATGCTTAGTTACATGTCTTAGACTCAGCTTCCCCCCTTAGCAACCACTAAACGGTGGCCATGTTGTTTTTGGTCTGCTGGTCCCTGCATTGTAAATCCATGTATTGCATAAAACCCACATTTGTGGGTTTATAACCTTCATTTTTATGTTTTATACAGCGCAGCCAGTTTGCGCGGGGCTGCGCTGGGTTTAAACATCGGCAATCGCCAAAAAAAAAAATTATATTTTTATTACTTTTGCATCAGGTTACCTTGCCAATGGCCACATATTTGGCCATTGGCATGCTGCCTGACACATATGCACCCTTTATTTGGAGCTGACATGGCTCCATTGTGGTTTTTGCAGAAACTTACTCAGTTGTCAACTGAGTACATTTCTGCAGCTAAAACAGCTCTTACATGGGCTGTTTTGGGCTTCCTGGATCGCTAATCAACCTCATTTGCATGCTATTTGGCTGCAAGTGAGGTGATTAGCTTATCCTCGCCCACTCCGTGTAAGAGACGTTTTAGCTGGTCTCTTACACGGACTTTGTGCTGTTCCTGGATCGCAAAGGCTGCATGGAGTCTTACACTACTCTTAGACTCCATGCAAGCCTTCGTGAATCCTGCCCTATGTTTAATTTGTTTGTCCAGCTTGTTTATTTCAGTTTTCAAAGTCATAGTTCAACCTCTTTTCCATTTCTTATATTTTTTATCTCTCACCTTAATCAAGTTTCTTGCTCTTATGAAAATATATCCTCCTAAAGTTGTGTGCCTAGATCCTGATGTTAAGCATCTTTTTTGATTTTTTTTTACATTCAAACAAATTCTCTTTCAAAACTTTCCACATTCCTTCTGGAGTTTTTCCACTGAACCCATTGCTCCAATTAGTTTTCATAGTAATGGTTTTGCTTCCATATAGTAAGTTATTAATCTTCTGTGTATCGGTTTAGATTTCAGTTTGGAAGAATTGTCTAGCAACAAATTAACCTTTATATAACCCCATGATCACTGTACAACAATGGTGGCAAAACCTAACATGAAATAACAGTATTTTTTTAGGAACACAAATGTCTACTATGTTGGGTTCCCTGGTATTTTTTTTTTTAAATCTGATACAATTGTTATTCCTGAACATACATTCTAAATAATTTCAAAAACAAACTGTTGAAGAGAAAAAAACCAATATACAAATAGGACAGGGTATCCAGAAAAGCGCTAGTCCACTGGTTCGATGTTGTTGTCTTAACGCAACTTTTATTCAAAAACAAGAAATGTTTTCGCTACCACCACTGTAGTAGCTTCCTCAGAGTACAACATGTAACATTAAAAAATTTTTAATTTAAGTATAGAAAGGTGCCAAATTACAAGTCGAGTGTGTCAATTCCTAAAAGGTATAGCAGCAATTAAATAAAATTGGCGCTGATGATTGCACTAAGTTGTATACATTCAAGCAGCTAGTCCCAGTCTGGTAGCTTCCAAGTAAAACGTGGAATTAGCAACAATAAATTATATAAAATCAAATGACAATAAACATCCATAAACTCACAACAAAGGGAATTAGCTGCCATTGTGCTTCCCAAGTAATAAAACGTACTAAATTCCATACCGCTAGGGAATGCCTAAGCAGAAAGTTTAAAATGTTATTCACACACCTCCTAATATAAACTAGTCTTTCCTTCATTAAACTAGTGTAGGAACATTTCTGTAAATTTAAAAGGCATCCTTATTACAAAAAAGGAGGATTCCCAGGTGTTTTAATTTTCATAAATCGTATTAGTAAAAAATTCTACTATGAAGTCAGTAGACCCACCTACGAGTTGATGACTTCTAGTGAAAAAATCTACTTTTCAAGACAAGTAAGGTATTAAAACTTAATATGTGTGTTAAACAAGCCTTTGTAGAAGCAGTAGACTAGTATACTGCTTACTCTGATTGCAGCGAGTAGAACAAGAAAAAGATTGTATTGAACTTGGACTCGGCAAAAAAACAAGCCTGTGCATAAATAAACATGCTGAGAGTACAGTAGTCATACTGTTCCTGTTTGCAGCTGGGTCTTAAAGTCTGAGAGCCACTATCTGGCAGTGGACTAAGATGTGCTTACTGCCCAAAATTACATCTAGCCTGTAACTGAACAGTGAATCAGTGAAAAATACCCCATACAATATGCACTAAACTAAGGTGTATGATAGGCCTACTGTAAAAATGTTAAGGATGTTGAATTGTGTTGAAATTGGAGTGAGGATGTAAAACACCAACCCATGCCTTGATGAAGATATTGAATCAGTATGATATATGTAGTCACTAAGGAAGTGTTTTATGTACTGATGTCAGGGATATAAGCGAGTTGATGAAAAATTAAACCAAAGGGTAATCATTGATATTATGGTGTATTGTGAAGGCAAGGAAAGAAACCAGGTCATAGTTTCCCCAAAGTCATAGTTCAACCTCTTTTCCATTTCTTATATTTTTTATCTCTCACCTTAATCAAGTTTCTTGCTCTTATGAAAATATAACCTCCTAAAGTTGTGTGCCTAGATCCTGATGTTAAGCATCTTTTTTGATTTTTTTTTACATTCAAACAAATTCTCTTTCAAAACTTTCCACATTCCTTCTGGAGTTGTTCCACTAAACCCATTGCTCCAATTAGTTTTCATAGTAATGGTTTTGCTTCCATATAGTAAGTTATTAATCTTCTGTGTATCGGTTTAGATTTCAGTTTGGAAGAATTATCTAGCAACAAATTAACCTTTATATAACCCCATGATCACTGTACAACAATGGTGGCAAAACCTAACATGAAATAACAGTATTTTTTTAGGAACACAAATGTCTACTATGTTGGGTTCCCTGGTATTTTTTTTTTTAAATCTGATACAATTGTTATTCCTGAACATACATTCTAAATAATTTCCTTACTGATGTTGTTGAATCAACATTATTCCAGTCTATCTGGTAAAATTATGTCTCCAGCCACTATTATTCTTCCTTTCTTTCATGCAAGAAATGTATGAATTCCTCTAGGTTATCATCACTTGACTTTCGTGGTCTATACTTTTCAAAAATTGTTGTATGTTCCAGGTTGTCTTTGTTGTAACAGTTACACAGTCTGCAGTATTGATGTTATCACTGAACATGTAATAAAATTAGGACTCTTAAATCCCTAGCATAACACATCCTCCTGATATTTTGTTAGAATGTCTGTTACAGTAAAAACATGTATACCTTGACAGAACTAGCTTCCAGTCTTTGTTCTTCAACCAAGTTTCATAAACAATAACAATATCAATCATGTGGGAATGTAGCAAATGTTCTGGTAAAAATATTATTAATGCTCCTTGCATTAACAACCAGAGATGCATCAAATCTTGTTATCTGTGAACTGTTACATTTCTGACCTGGCAAAATTCCTGTATTGTGTTTGTCAAATATTGCAAAATATCAACTCCAAAAAATTCTCTGCCCTGATCTTGAAATGTGCATGCCATCCTGCCTAAACATGTGCGCTGAAAATGAGGCTGGGATGCTCCACACGTTTGCTATTTTTTTTAAATGCGACATTTTATATGTAGGAATTTATCCCCAAAAATGTTCATTCACAGTGACCTGATTCTAATCTATATATGTGATTTGTGAAAAATGCATCCTAACACCTGCACAAACAAGGCTATGTAAATTTTTTACTTACAGTCAGGGAGTCCTTGTGAATGAGATAATGTGCATCAAAATGAAAAAAAGCAGATCTATATTTTTTAACATTAAGGTGTTCCAAGGCCTTTCTCACATCCTCAATTTTTGCTCCTGGCAAACATAACATGATTCAATGTTCTTTATCTTCTCTGCAAATGTAAGTATCAGTTCCTCCAATAACTGAATATCCAATTACAAGAATATCTTTTCTGGTCAGATCTGAAGAATCTTCATTTTCTAGTTCAGTAATATCTATTCTATCAATTGTTATAAAGGAATGATCTTTATCACCACTTGTCTTATTTATCCAAACCTGTTGTTCTATCAACTTTCTAAGTTTATAAGAGCAATATTTAAAATCTGTCCCTACTATTGGACCTTTGATCCCCCCATTATTTTTGGCTTTGTCCATATTTCTTGTCCTAAGAGGATGAGAGGTATGAAGTACAATATCTGTCCTGAGCTATTATTGATGTAACTTGGTTCCTTTATTTCAGATGACATATCATATATGAACATAGGTAAGTATACAAAACAGAATAATTAAAATGAGAGGGACAAGACAGGATGTAGATTTGAAAGTAATCTGCTGTACTGCCAAGTGTAGAGGTGTCATTCTTTAAATAATGCTGGCTTTCTAATTTGAATTAATTGGTTAATTAGATTATTACTGTTTGAATTTTATATATAAACTGACATTTTTAAGCATGGTTTTATTCTGAAGAAGTCCTTCTGGATGAAAGAGCTAAAATAAAACCAGGTGTGATTTTTTTTCGACTGATGTTTGTCTACCAGTGGATGCTTTTTATTTTTTTATTCTTGAAATCTCTTAATAATCTACTCAAACCAGGGCATTCCCCCACACCATCTCCTCAAAATCATAACTCAGAGTCAACAACTAACCAGTTCAATACTCACTTCATTCAAACTGTCTTCAAGCAACTTAAAAGCAACCCATTAAGCCTTACTCTTCCTTCAGTTCATGAAACACAGAACACAATATTCTCCTTCCAACCAGCACTCACATCTTCTATCAAAAGACAGTTATAAAAATCTTTAGCTGCTGATGACCTACTTTTAGCATAACTTGCCATGATAGCAAATGCACTGGCATATCCCATTTCCATTCTCATTAATCGGTCCTTAAAATATAATGCCTAACATCTGGAAATTATCGTACATTATTCCTTTACATAAAGATAGTACTGCCACTGATTTTTCTAACTATCGACCAATAATCATTCCTTCCTCACTGGCCAAATTCCTTGAAAGACATAGACACACTTAAATTATGAATTATCTTAACTGTAACAATTTCAGCACTACACAATATGACTTTAGACCAAAATATATCACTACAACTGCACTTTTTTACATTATCAACAATGTCAACAAGGAAAGGAATATAGGCCAATATGTTTCATCCATTTCACTAGTCTTATCTAAAGCTTTCATCATTATTCCACATCAACAATTACTTAATGAACTCTCCACACTTCACCTCTGTCAAGCCACAATAGCCTGGTTTTATAACTGCCTCACTGACAGACAACAAGCAGACAAGTAGCAAAAATCCTACTCAAGCTTCCTTCTAGTAACTATAGGAGTACCACAGGGTGACATAATTGGTCCTTTATTATTCAATATCTATACCATCTTTTTACACAAGGCTTCCAAAAATGCTATGATTATTCAATATGCAGATGATTCCACTCTTTTCTATTCTGCCCCTGCCCTCTCATTATCACAATAAAATTACATAATAGTCTTTCTTCTCTATTGAAACTCTGCTATCTAGCTCTCAGCTTCTTCTGTCACTTAGAACAAAATTTATGCTCTTCACACCTAAAATTATATCTGAACTTAAACAATCCTTTACCATCACCTAGTGACAACACATCACTAGATGTATCCAAAACTAAAAGGTTAGGTGTTATAATAGATGATAACCGACCACCATATATCTCATTTAATTAAAAACACACAAAAAAATCAGGAGATTATATAGAACCAAATATTATCTTACAAATAATTCAACAAAAAAATTATCAATAATTTTCCTTCTACCTTCACTACTATATACTTCCCCCATACTTGCTAACCTTAAATCTAAACTATTATCAACTCTAAGTTCACATTATAATAAAATCTCAAAATTTGCTGAAAAAATTCCATCTTTTTATCAACATCGTCATGCACAAAAAAATTTAAACGGCTAGAACTGTTAAATCCCTTAACTTGTTCCCAGCTAGTCACATTTCATACTTTACTTCATCAACCTAACAACTGTCCAGCACTTCTAAACACTTTATCAAACTGCTCGGAACTAATACTAATCTAGTCCAGTTTTCAATCACTCCCTTTAACTACCAAATCTAAAAACTCAGCAGGAGGATCACTCTATTCTAACTATGTCACAAAATTATGGAATGCAGTCCCTCTCCATTTAAAACTTACCTCTAAACTGGCTTGTTTTAAATTTCATCTTAAAGAACATCTGTCCCAAACTTGTCTCTGCTCTTGTCACCAGTAACTTACTTGCAATGTGTTTTTCTCTAGACCCACTCCACTACCTTCTTTCACAACTTCCTTTTCTCTCTTTTTCTTTTGTTTTGATTCTCCTTAACACATACCTGATAACCAATTATCTGCCCTCCACAAAACCTCTGTACATACTATCATAACTTTTTTCTGTATTGCTTTAATATTAACCATTTCCATAAAACTGTTTTCTGCACCACCTGGATGCTATAAAATCTCTATATGCAATGTTTTATATCCACAGAGATGTAGTTGCTTGTTTTTTTTCCCTCTGTCAATACTTGCATGTTGTATCACCTTATTACCTCTCAACTGTACAGATTTTAGCACAATGTCCATATTTTTGCCTCATATTTTTGGTCTGTTCATCATAAAATTTGTGGTTTTCTAGCAAACCACTGAGGATTGAAGTCACTAAATAATGACATACATTTGAGTTTCAGACTTCATATTCTCAAGAAAATGCATGCTAACACAAACCCTATTATACTAACAACTTTCTAAAATTTTAAGAGCAATATTTAAAATGGGTCCCTATTTTTGGGCCTTTGTCCTCCCATTATTTTAGGCTTTGTCCATATTTATTGCACTAGGGGGTTGAGAGGTATGATCGCATTTAATATGTGTATATCTTTTCTCTGTATTCCTATGAAAATCTATGAATAGTTGTACATTTTTTAAAATGTTATCTCTATGTTGGAGCATTTCTCTCTGGGCGTTAGCTGAAATGGCATATGCTAGTCATCCCAATAGGACTATCCCAGTAAACAAATGCTAAATGAAAAAAAAACAAAATAAATAAATAGAAACAACTTGAATGTGTGCCAACTATTAGATTATCTTATATTAGTCAGATGTTTATTCCGTGTTACTGCCACCATGATAGGGCTAAATCTTTTATAAGTTGGTACTGTATTTGACAGTTGTTTAAATTAGGTTATAGTTCTGGGCTAGAAGAATAGGCAAAATGACTTGCAGATCAAACGTGCCACTTAGTACTTCATTCCTGTGGCCTTTATATACTAACATTAATTTCACACAACATAGTCTGTAGTATACAAAGTATAAGTTTAGATGGACTGAAATACTTCTTAATCCTCTTGAGTCTGTAGATGCTGTGGGTCATTTATATGAAAAATATCATACAATATTCAATTTGAGATCTTTTTAGTTATTTGTATATAGGAAACATTACCTTAAGCTGTCACAAGGAAGTAGTGTGAACAGTATTTTTGGGTCTATATTAGATCAGCGAACGCTTAAAAAAGCGAACATTGATTGATTGAACTTATGTAAGCGAATGTTTAAAATATCGAAGCAACAGAAATGCAAATTGTTTCCTAGGGAAGGAATTCGGTTGTCTGTTTCTGTTGCTTCGGTATTTTCAGTGCTGTGGTGGAAAGTTACAGGTCGGATTCAGGTAAGTGTGCGATTGTGTGGATGTGAGTGTTAGGGCGGGTTAGGTGAGTTAGGGTTAGGGCGCAGGTTAGGTATGTGTGCGATTGTGTGGATGTGAGGGTTAGGGCAGGTTAGGTGAGTTAGGATTAGGGAGCAGGTGAGGTAAGTGTGTAATAGTGACGGACATTAGAGTTAGGGTTTGGGTTAAGGTAAGTGGATAGTTAGTGGTGTGTGTATAGTTTAGTGTAGTGTTAGGTGTCAGATTTTAGGTGTATGCGTGTGGATTGCTGTTTGTTTAGTGTGCTTGTGTTGTGTGTATGCATTTTGGATCAGCAATTTTTTTCCCTAGGAAAAAAATCACTGATCTGACAGTTCAAGATTGCAAGCTTTCGCTTACGTAAGTTTGATCAATCAGCATTCACTTTTTTAAGTGTTCGCTGATCTAATATAGACCCGTATTTTTATGGTATGATGATATTTGTAAATAATTTAAATAGCAATAACCCCAAAGTTTAGTTTATCTACAATGAATTGCAGATCTTTAAAATGAGATGTTTCAGATATTTGTTGATACTCCCCAAGTACATAACCATACACATTTTCTTATCACTTTATGATTGTTAGTTGGTTAGATATGCAAAATGGCCATTAACGTCTAGAGTTTGGGCTAATCCTTAATATGGGTGATTATTATTGCACTCCTGGTGTCATCTGCAAATTTCCCCTTCTCATGACTGACCAGTAATAGCCATTGTTGGCATAAAGATACTGAACAAAAAGGGACTAAGGACTGAGCCCTGAGGTACACTTCTTATGATTACATAGGAAAGTGAAGTAGAGTCCCTGATTTTGACATATGACTGTCCATCTAATTCTTGATCCACAGAATGATGCAAAAATTGGCACAAAGAGAGATAAAAAATTTTAAAATGTTTTCATAAGGTATTTTATCAAATGCCTTGACCATGTCAGAGAGATAATGTTGACTGGAATGCTGCTAATTGAACACTAGACTCTAGAAATTTATTAAATTTGAAATGCACAAATGACCACATGTTACTCCATGCTGGCCTATGTAAGCCTCTAGTAATATGTTAGCTAATATTGCTTTCAGTATTGAATATTATTATAACATATACTCAATATCTAAGTGAGGCTGAAAGGTCTGTAGTTATTAGGAATAGTAGCATCACCAATTTTGTAAACTGTGAGAGTGGCCATTTGCCATCTATCATGGACGTGACTAATTTGTAAATTCAGTTGAAAAAAGATGTACCAGCTTTACAGATCTAATTCCTAATGTGACTCAAAATAACCATTAGATCCACCAGGATTTGTGACTCATTCAAATCATATTATTGTGCACTCATGATACCAGTTAACTACTATGTTCTCATCAGAAGAGCTGAAATATATATGTCTAAAATTATAATAGCAAACATGTTCACTTTTCCATCCTCTTTTACTAGACTGTTGCCATTTGTAATGGCTGTATTATCGGAAAAAAATATCAGGGAAACATCTGTTGTATTTAAATAAGGCTTTTTATTGCCAGTTGCTTAGCTTGCTAGTTTATATTTATAACTTGCCCTAGCTTTCAATGACTTTAGATCTTAAAGTAGCATTAGACTTTGTATACTCTGCCTTCTTTACAGTTTTTTCGACATTTTCAGTAAGTAGCTTAGTTCCACACCTTTTCTGGTTTATTAAAAAAGCACTCTTCTTTACTGCTGATAGTCAACACTAACTCAATTACAATATTTACAACTTCGTAATGAAACGCAGTGAAAAGTAGTTCCATGCAGTTTCATGTACACATTACTATAATGTCTTTACTGTAATAGATTGCATCTTTACACTATGGTTCTATTCCTTTATTATCTTAATTATATAACTGTACACTATATTGTGAGTACTTAGGAGGCCATATTACACAGGTATATAAATGTCTCTTAATTTAACACAAATTTTCTGGTGTAAAAGTTTGATGATGCTCTCTTGCAGTTACATCCCGTTATCCTGCCTATTTCTCAAAAACTTCCAAAAATGCTGATCACTCTTTCTATCAGTATACATCATCATCTATAATTTTTCTCTGCTATGCTTCTTAACTTATTTATTTGACTGTTTCACTTTACACTTGAATATGGTATTCCTGGCCTCTCTCTCAAATACTTCCATTTTAAAAAAAGGCAGATAAATTTCTTTATCAAAATCTAGTGCTCAAAACTTCACCTAACATTTCCAAATTGTTTCTCTTTTTATATATCTTTTACAATACCCACATACCTTCCTTATTCTATACCACATAAACAAATGTTCAGTTCTGGGATACTTCTCATTATCAATTTATTTATTTAACCTTTCATGTAAAATTACTATTTCCATTATTTCTGATTCCTGAAGGCAACATATTTATCAATACATGACATGCAACTCATACATTTTGATTACAGTATATACACTGGCATCTCATTTTATACTGGTATACTTCACCAGTTTGTATTACGCCACTGTTTTGACCAAGATATCAATGCATCCTACCAGTAACCTAATCATCAGAGGATAAGCAGACCTACTATCATTTCTTTTATCTCAATTATTTCTTAAGCACCTACCACTGTCAACATGTCTAGTCAAATAAAGCATAGGAAGCATGAACTATATAAGCCATGATCCTGTCATATCCTTCACTTTCTACTTACCTCATATTCAACCACCATATACATGTCTGCTAAGATTAAGCAAGCTGATGTGGTCAGCACACCAAATCTTCCTTTCATACTTTTGTATTTATGGACATAGATTCAAATATTCACACCGCCCACTAATCTTCATCCATCTGTTCTCAATATCTAGCTTTCAATACTCAGCTTTGAGTACAGCCAAGGCAGCTATAAGTGACCTTTTAATGATATCAAGTATTTTGCTACTCCCTTCAATCTATACATGCTGGTATATATTTTACATACAGTTAAGAGTGTTGAGAATTCAAATATTTACACATAACTCTAAGTATCAAGTTTAATATGCTTTTTTATATGCATAATCATTTCAGTAAATTATTATTAATTATTTTAATATCAAATGAATTTCATGAGTAAATTATACCATGCTTCACATAACTACTGTAAATATATAACAATATGATTAGTCCTTTACTATTTGCTGCAACATATCTCTAAAGAGACATTACAATTTATTTAAAGCCTTATACTTGAAAAGATTTATATGATAATTTCATCACATTCTGTATTATCTAAACAGCCACAATAAATGTTATTTCAATATAGATACAGTCTTCGTGAATGGAGTAGAACAGGACTTCCAGGATGGCTGCATACTGATCAACAGCTTTATTTTTCATGCTGTCCCAGTGTGAAAAAAGAAACTGAGAAATAAGGGTCAATAACTCTTCCAGTTTTAGCAAAGTCAGTTACTAGCTGGTAAGTACACTGCCTGGGTGTCAGCAGTGAGGATGCTTAGAGAGCCTGAAAGAAAATCAGCTAGACATGGTGAAAAGAAAACACTGACAGGGAAGAATCCTGCGGCTGTTCATCAACATGCAGTTCAAGCTGCAGCCTTGGTGCAAAACATCGCTTATACTGATCTAGAGGAAAAATAAATTGAATTTGCTCAGAAACAATTAAATAAATAAAACATTGAAGGAGTATATCAACTAAAATAACATAAGGCTAGAAACATGGAAGAAGCTTTAAACAGCTATTCAGATAAACTGATAAAACTGCAAAAATCAGAGGTTGAAATAAAGAAAAGGCTGGATGAGTATGGGACATCTCAAAAAGAGAAGTTTCAAGAAGTGGTAGAGTTAGAGGACAGACCACAAAAGAAAAACCTGAGATTTTCTGCTATACCAGAGAAACTGGAAGGAACAGCCAGTATTAATTTTGTGAAAGCGCAAATAAACAACTGGACTTGTATTCCACAGCAAGATTTGTTAATTGAAAGGGCATATAGTGTCTATGCTCCTAACCTGCCAAGATCTGTATTAGTAAAAATGCAATCACATCAGCAGAAAGAGCTGATCCTGACAAAAGTGGCAGAAGGGCAAAGTATTAAAAATTGGATATAGTAGAGTATTTGTGGAAAATGATTATTCACTGTACGCCAGGCAGAAAAGCAAATTTATCCCAGCAATCAGGAAATGTCAAGAGGCAGGAGTGAGATTCAAGCTATTGTATTCAACTGTCTTCAGAATGCTTTTTTCCTGGAGGATAAAAATATTTTTTTATGCAGAAAAGGCTAAGGAGGAAATACAAAAGTTTGTCCAACAAAATGTGAGCCATCAAACAGAAGGTGATTCTGCTTCTCATTATTCTGATAAAAAGCTCATAGAGAGACTTGACCAGTAAACCCTTTTGCAATATTCCTAAGGAAAATGTGTGAAAGACAGAAAAAAGCATAGAAGTTGACTAGGACAATCAGGAAAAGCTGATTTAAGGGGCAATAAAAGCCAGAACACTTTTTTAAGGCTAAATGTTAATGTTTTCTGAAAGTATACAAGCTGTTTTTCACATTGGGTGGGGGGTAAAGATAAGACAAAAACACTCCATAGGAGCACAGGCTGTCACATGCATCTTAGCACAGATGACCTTAATTTTAGCTTAGGTAATATCTGCGATTGCAGCTGTCGATTTGGGGTGATTATTCTATTAGGAGGGTTAAACTTTATTTTTTGAAAATACACATATTTTTGTGCATTTCTTTTAAGTTAACAGATTATGGAGGTGCTTTGTTTTTTTTTTAAGGTGTTCATTAAATAAAAAAGTCCTGTAAAATGTGACATGAGTTCAAATAGTGATGGCAAGAAACAACTGCATAAAATATCAACCTGCTAAACATTAATGGATGCATGTAACATAAAAAGATGGAAATAAACATTTAAAAAAGCTGTCATATATAATAAGTGGGAATCATAACATCTTACCATACTAGCTACTTTATCCATATTATTTTGGAATGTGAATGTCCTTGTAGGTATAGACAAAAGGGAAAGAGTACTGAATTGTATTAAAAAATGCATAGTACAAATATTAATGCTACAGGAGACACATTTGGAAAGAAGTGGGCATGTGAAGTTGATAAAGAAATGATTTCAGGATGGATATTCATTAGATTATCAGGGACAATGGAAAAGAGTGACACATATTAATTAGTACAGGAGTTCCAATAGTGATAGAAGAGGGAAAAAGAGATCATAATGGTAGATTTGTAGTAGAAAGCAGCTATAGCGGGGAGGGACGGATTAAGCAGGCATGTATTTGTATTTAACCTAAAACTGCTATTACGGAGCTTAAGAAGATCTGGGATAAAATAATCAGCTTTCAGCAGAGGATGTTACTTATAGGTGGGACTGAAATTTGATTTGCAACAGAGAGGATGTATCTGGGGGACCTAGAATGGAAAATATAGCAAAACGTTCTAAATTTCTAAAGAAATTTATGAACATATTTGATATGGAAGACATGAATTTAGTAGTCAGAACTTGGAGATAATTTAAATATTATTCCCCAAGGTACAATAATGTACAACAACTGGACTAGACTAGACAGAAATTATATTTCACAGGAATATGTGCGTTTAACTGAAAGCTTCAGCACACATCCAATAATGATTTCAGATCATGTGCTAATAACAACTAAGATACAAATTCAGGCTAATAAAATAAAGATGAGACACTGGCACTTCCCCACCTGCCTGTTAAAATGAGTTCAGTTTAAGTAATGGTAGTGGAAATTATCTGAGAGTTATTAGGAAAGACAGAAATTTCTTCAGAAGTTATAGCTAGTAAATGGGATAAAGTGAAAGTTGAGTTTAAAAACAGGATAGAAATAAATTAAAAAGAGATGTGGTTAAGGAGTAACATGAATTATTAAGAGGGGCTAACAATGGTTAAAGTATTGCAGAATAAGGGAAATCTCACAAAACAAGAAGAGCCACAACTGCAAGGTGCAAAAGAGAAAGCATGGAGTGTCAGGATAATATGCATGAGTTTAGAAGGATTACCTTTAAGCAACTGTTATTTGTTAATAACCCCAGAGCAGAAAAACATTTAGCACAATGACTTAGGCAACAGAAAGTAGAAAGCGTTGTTGGCAAACTTAGGGAAAAACAATAAAAATAAGCAGAGATCCTGTCAGGCTATTTGAGATACATTGGAATATTTTGGAAATTATATGAATATTTGTACAGAGCAGAGAAACCTGGAAATCAAGAAAGAGCACAAAAGGAAAGATTTATGGAAGACTTAAGTATACCAAGGTTAGAGGTAGATGAGGTAGAGGTAAATGCAGCTCAACAATTAACTGTTAAGATAGGAGGAGATGAGATAAAATGGGAACATACAATCAATCTGCAGGAATGTCTCAAGGAATAGATGGTATTCCTGTGGAAGTTTGGAAGCTAGGAGGGAAGAAAGTGATAAAGATCTAGAAAGTTTTGCTTAACAGTATTTAAAAAGGAGGGGAAGCACCACCATCATGGAAGAGAGCTGGGGTGGCTGTAATACTTAAAGACAGTAAAGAACTATCAGACCCAGCTTTGTATAAGCCCATTGCAATTTTAAACCACAATTATAAAGTGTTTGTGTATATAACAGCTAAAAGAATGACAAATGTGTTGACAAAATAGATAGATATGGATCAATGTGGTATTCGGGCAGGGAGACAAATATATGACAACAATAATAGAACAGTGATGATCCAGAGGGAAGCAGAGTGTAATAAAATACTGTTGTTGGTGGTGGTGGTGAGGGGGTGTAATTATAAGGCTATATGAGGAATTGCAGGCAAAAAGGTAAAGTAGGAGGGTTCCTCTCTGGCAAGTTGCATCTGAACAAAGGAACCAGGCAGGGGTGTCCTCTTTCTCCTTTGTTATTTGCTTCATATTTAGTGCCATTGGTGAAGAATATAAGTGACTCAGAAATTTAAGGATATAATTGGAATGGTAATTACGAAATGTTGGCTTTATTCTGCAGATGATATTATTTTGGAACATCTTCAGACAGTTTCATATCTTCTGGGGATATAAAATTAATGCAGATAAAACAAAGACTATAGCTATAAACTATGTATCCACACACAAATTGGTCTAGCAATGCCCATATGTATGGGGACATAATAAAAAGAAGTATTTAGGAGTATGGATTAAAAAGGATTCTGTTATGTCAGCTAAGAATATGTAAGAAGAAACTAAGCTAAGGATAATATAAGAACTCAGAAACTGAAAGCTCTTGTTTATGGATTTTGGATGCAGATCCTTAAGGAAAATTAGAACAGCCATACAAAATATTATATACATAAAGTTGCAGAAAGTATTCTAAGAACTTAGCCAATACAAGAATGGAGAAAGGAGATTTTGCCAATAAGAATGATTGCAATTATGGTACAAAGAACAGGCACTAGGAGGCTGTGATTTATTGGAAAAAAAAATGGCAAAGGAACCAAGGTATTAGGAGCAAATAACTATGTAAGGAAAGGCAATAGAATGGGAAGAGGCCAAGAGCATGTTTGGACTTCAGGCTAGAGACTGCCCTCCCCATCGGGGATTGATATCAGAGTATAGGCAAAGAGAAAGAAAGAGGAGAATCCGAAGTGAAAGACATGCTCTGCTAGAATTTTTAGTTGAATCTAAAACAGAAGCTGCTTTTAAAAAAGGATAATTAGTAGGGCATAAAAAATATTGCATGATAATTATAAGAATCAGTCAGAAGAGGTTAGAAAATATTGGAAAGAGAGACTGGATAAGCAATTCACAAGGAAACAATTGGAGGATATCTCTCTCTCTCTATATATATATATATAAATATATATATATATATATATATATATATATATATATATATATATATATATATATATATATATATACATATATATTTGGGTCTAGGACATACGCTTGACTAGCATATGTCCGAATCACAAAACATCAAACACACATACACGAAAGCGCATCAACATCAAAAAGCGCTTCCGTGTATGTGTAGTTCAAAAAAGAAA
Source organism: Protopterus annectens (assembly GCF_019279795.1). Taxonomy (NCBI): domain Eukaryota; kingdom Metazoa; phylum Chordata; order Ceratodontiformes; family Protopteridae; genus Protopterus; species Protopterus annectens. The sequence continues at coordinate 509,410,758 of NC_056737.1, read as the reverse complement.
ATCTACATTTCTGCAGTGGGGCTTTGCCCCCCTGCAGCCCCCAAACTCCCCCTACTTTATTATTCTCACTCTGAGATCGCACTACAGTGGGGAAAAGGGAATTTTCCCTTACCCGCACTGTAGTCCAATTTACGAAACAGGCACACATACACGGAAGCGATTGTCAATGTTAAGCGCTTTTGTGTATGTGTGTTCGGTGTTTTGTGATTCAGACATATGCTAGTCGAGCATGTGTCCGGATCCTATATATATATATATATATATATATATATATATATATATATATATATATCTCCCAAGTATGCAACAAACTCTGGAAAATTTAGTGCTTGCATAGGTATTTTTATACCCCAAGCAGACTCTAAAGAATATTTCTTCAAATAGATGGGAAATGTTGGAGGTGTGATGAGGAAGAAAGAGGTAACTAGGAACATATGTTCTAAGAGTGTAATGAGTTGGTAGACTTAAAATTTACCTACATAGTACTCTGTTAGAAATATTGGTTGAGCAAATGGGTGTAACTAGGGAAATGATTTTTGGAGCTGGGATACAAGATCTGAATTGTCTAGACATAGTAGGTTCTTGCTACATTTAATTCTGGTGGTTGCCAGAAAAGCAATTACTAGAAAATGGAAACCAAAGTCCAAACCACCTTTATTTGAAGTACTGAATATTATAACAGAGATAAAAAATACTGGAAGCAGGATCTTTAGAAATGGGTGGGGGCATATTACATAGAAAAAATAGAAATTGTAGGAACAATACATGTAGAATAATGTTTTGGAGGAGACGGAGTGAGATTTAAGGGAAGGCAATAATTAAGCAATTTATGTAATGTTGGATTGATGATAGTTATACAAAAACAAATGATGTGGATACTCTACAAAAGTGCCTTACAGAAACAGATGCTTGGTGCCAGATCCATGGGCTCAAGCTCAGTGCCAAGAAATGTATAGTTAGCCCCTTTTGGAAAAAACAAGTACCCATGAATTACCACATAGGTGGCAGTACACTAAACACTGAAAGTGTGATAAGAGACTTAGGGACACAGGTTGAGAGTGGTCTCACCTTTGATATCCACATCACCACAACAGTCAGGAAATCCTTCTATGTGGCACACCTCATCACTAAGGGCTTTTCATCCAGAAAAAAGGAGGTCATTGTACTACTGTACTCATCCCTCATTAGACCCATTATGGAATACAATGACCCGTTTGGTATGTACCTCTCAAGACATCTGCAAACACTAGAAAGGCCGCAGAAATACCTCACTAAAAAAATCACAGGTCTAAAGCAGATGCCCTACACTGACCACCTTAAAAATCTCCAGCTATACTCTGTCGCATATCGTCTACTCACTCAGTGGCGATCTCTGCTTAACATACAAGGCCATGTCAAACCCAGAGCTGTTGGACATGCTACACTTAAAAAAATCCCAATCCCTCAGAGCCACATGCGCCAGGGATCTAAACCTTGTCATCACAATAAACAAAACATGCTGGAGGGATAAGTTTCTGACCCAGGGACTCCCCAGACTCTGGACTAGACTGCCTATACATGTCAAGCAGAGCGCCTCTTTGACCCTCTTCAAAAGGAACCTTGACGATTTGATGGGAGAAAGTAAATTCACCCCGGGGATCACGTCAGTCACCCTGCTAGACAGGGGTCCAGGGAAGTAAACAGTGTTGGAAGAAATAGCCACGGAATTGTTATGGCTAGGCTTGTATAGTCAAATACATCCAAAACTTCAAGGGCACAAACACGACAATCGGAGCCGACCTCTCTACTAAAACAGCTTCATTTCAAAGACATAAAAAAGTACAAATGGCCAGTAAGCACTTTCACATTATAGTAAACGCTTCTTCAGACTTTCAACTGCCATCTTATCAAAATTATATAATTGAGGAGCCAATCATCTATTACTTCCTCACTCTATTAATTAAATACATAAGTAAATTAATTAAACAAACTTGACTAGTGTTTCAAAAATGCATAAATATAAAATATACAATGAATGTATGTCTATATATCTGAATGCATATAAAAAATTACCTAAATACATATATAAATAACTTCAATGAACTGCATATGAAAGCATGCATATATAAAACCATATAAATTATGCTAAATGGTCTGCATGACTTAAATTAATATATAAATAGTCTATCATGCAAAAAAGTGCTTTAGTGGCATTCTATCATTTAGACTTGTATAGTCCCTAGGGCCGATAGCCTAGTACTAACCTATGAACCTATGAACCTATGTGATGTATAATGTTTGAAACTAAGAACATGATAATATGGCTTGTTTTCTTTTATATTAATGTATGTTTGTCTATGTCTTCAGTGATAATTTAATAAAGATTTGAATCTAGTGCTGTTTAATATGCAAACTAGCAGCTCTATGCTTGTCTCTGTGCAATGGCATTGTTTTAGCCAGACTATGTTACAGGTTTCAATTTAAACTGTAGTTTTATTGATAAACAAGGAGGTGACATCTAAGGTCACCAGAAAATCAGAAGATATTTCACGCTCTCGTGACGTATATTCTGTTAGAGTTTCAAGAAAATGTTGAATGTCTTTTATAACTGTATCAGTTTTTACAACTATCTGTCCAAGATGTTTTTCAACATAAACAGATGCTGACTCTGTCAGCCAGCCTTTGCTGGCTACAGCTGGTCTCATATCAGGATTCAACAGACTCTTGTGTACCTTAGGTAGACCCCCTTATTGTAGGGACTAATGGTTTCTCAATTAATATATATTTATATAATTCAAAATCTATTACATTGCATAAAAACATGTCATACAAATCACTCTGCACATCTCTTATAATTTTATCTAAACGCATAATATTCAGAGATAAATACGTATCTAAGTCTCTCAGCATCTCATTCATTTTACTAATGTAGAAATGCGTATCCATTATTACAATTGCACTGCCTTTGTCGGCTGGTCTAATAACAATTTCATCATTACTCTGCAAATTTTTGAGAGCTTCACACTCAACTATGCTTAAATTATAAAAATCTTTTTTATCAGCCTTCTTTATTAAATCTAACAAATCTCTCTCACAGGCTCTTTCAAATGTTTCTAATAAAGGATGTGATGGAGGTACATATGTAGAAGGTTTCCTAAAACTTTCTGCTGTTTTAGTCATAATCTCACCAAATAACATATTTAGGCTTACCTTTCTAGTAAACATTTTAATGTCCAACAATAGGTCTATGTAATCAGCATTTTTCGTGGGTATAAATGATAGTCCTTTGTTAAGAAGTTTTGTTTCCACTTCATTCAAGTGGTAGTTGGATATATTTATTATTAAACTAGGTTCACTTGTCGCAGAATCTTCTTTTGAAATTCCAGCCGTTCTTCTGATGATTTGTGTTTCTTGACCCTCGATTGTGGGCTCCATCCTGGCTTCTGAAACTCCTTGAATGGTAGTGGAAAAGGAAAAAACAATGTTTCATCATTGGATGTTGTAGCTGTCTCACATGAGATAGGTTTCTTCTTCCGTACATCTTGTATGCTGGTTACACACGTAGATACAGCTTGTGTATCTACTAGTTCACTAGGACGTGTAACTGTTCCCTCTATCTCATCTCTTTCTGCGGCATCTATTCTATCATCTGATGCCGTATGACGTCCATCCATTGCTGGTGTATGGTTAGTGTTAGTGGGTTGGGTCAAATCCCTGGTTCTAACTGGCTCTCGTGGCCATGAGAAGACATTCCCCTTCTGGAAATCTGAATAATCTCTTTCAAGCTTCTTCTTCTTAGTTTGCATTAGCTTGTTATCAAGCAAGCTCAAACGTGTGCTTAGTTCTGCTAAGAAATCATTCATTTCAGTAACTGAAATCATGTTCGTTAATTCACGCTGTATTCTAACGGCTTCATCTGACAGCATGTTCTCAATATCAATGTATTGCTCTATAAGTAACCGCATGTATGAAAAAACGGTGTCAGTATTTAGATGTTGCCACTTCATAAGTAGATTAGGGTATGTATTCCCAAACGTTGGCATTTTCAGTATTCTAAGGCCTCTCGGCACAATTTTGAAACAGAGACACACCTCCATATGCCGCTTCTGCCATTGCATATGCTTCAGTTTATCTAGGTTGTTATCTAGCTTCCTAGTGAGCTGTATAACATTTAAATTATGTGTGCTGTTTGCAGTTTGACTAGTGTTCACTGTTAAATCAGTTCTCGTTAGTTTTAATAAAGGATTAGCTTCTTCTTTTAGCAATCTAACAAATGGAACGTCCTCTCTTCCATTGAGGCATCTACATAATACCAGATTTGCTGTATTCAGTTCCATACCTGCGGCCTCTCCTGTCATGTTCCTTCGCTGTATTCCACAAACCAAAAACTAGCACAAATACGAACACTGCTCAGGATAAAGCACCCTCGTGAAGCAAAGTATAAAGTCATATACATCCAAAACTTCAAGGGCACAAACACGACAATCGGAGCCGACCTCTCTACTAAAACAGCTTTATTTCAAAGACATAAAAAAGCACAAATGGTCAGTAAGCACTTTCACATTACAGTAAACGCTTCTTCAGACTTTCAACTGCCATCTTATCAAAATCACAATTTATATAATTGAGGAGCCAATCATCTATCACTTCCTCACTCTATTAATTAAATATATAAGTAAATTAATTAAACGAACATGACTAGTGTTTCAAAAATGCATAAATATAAAATATACAATGCATGTATGTTTATATATCTGAATGCATATAAAAAATTACCTAAATACATATATAAATAACTTCAATGAACTGCATATGAAAGCATGCATATATAAAACCATATAAACTATGCTAAATGGCCTGCATGACTTAAATTAATATATAAATAGTCTATCATGCAAAAAAGTGCTTCAGTGGCATTCTATCATTTAGACTTGTATAGTCCCTAGGGCCGATAGCCTAGTACTAACCTATGAACCTATGAACCTATGTGATGTATAATGTTTGAAACTAAGAACATGATAATATGGCTTGTTTTCTTTTATATTAATGTATGTTTGTCTATGTCTTCAGTGATAATTTAATAAAGATTTGAGTCTAGTGCTGTTTAATATGCAAACTAGCAGCTCTATGCTTGTCTCTGTGCAATGGCATTGTTTTAGCCAGACTATGTTACAGGTTTCAATTTAAACTGTAGTTTTATTGATAAAATTATAGATAAAATTTACTTTCTTGGCAATCGTGTCTGCATAGAGCACCGCTAACCTCATGATGTAATAATGCCAAAAAAACTGGCTGCTAATGTAATGCTACAACAAAATAACTAACGCTAATGTAATACTACAACAAAACAACATAAACAAACTACCTGGACAAGGCAATTTCAAGTATTAGGGACCTTTAGAATGATTTAAAGGCAAAATCAATAAATAAAGCAAAAATTAAACAGTACCACTATAAACAGTTACCTGAAGTGCAAAGCAGTAAAATAGTAGGATTAACTTAGGACCCCCTCAGAGTGTGCCAAGGGCACTGAGCAGATGGGAGCTCTGGGAAAATGAGCAGGAAGAGGTTTATTCATGTGCAATACTGGTTTGGTGAGTGGGCACTTAGTATCATGGATTTATGGAAAACTATGGGTGGAAAAGTACCTAGGTTACACAACAGACAGTAACAATGAAGGGGGGAGACTTTGGAAGTCAGATTACCATAAAGGGTAAAATAAATGTCCTGCAGAAGGGAGGCAGTTTACACATTTTGCAAGGTTATACGTTTTACAAAAGTGTGTAGATCTTTTATAAAAAAAGAAATGTACTTGCAAAACATGTACAGGACATGAAAAAGAGCCATATGTTAATTCAGAGCAAAAGGACACTAAGACAATACACTAGATCAGGATTTTGCAACATTCTATGTTTTTCTTCAAAAGTGTTTCATCCTGCTAAATAATGAGAATGGAGCACAGCTTAACATTATTCCAGTTAGCGTTTTCAAAATACTTTAGTATTAAAAAACTGGTACATCATAAGAACAGAAACCTGCAAGATAGTAACACACTCCTTCCCATCTAAAAAGTCAAACAGATGAGTCCAGAAATGTTGGTATACAACATAATACATCCTACCAATAAAAGCCACAGACAGATGGAAAGATACAAAGCAAATACAGCAGACCCAAAAACAAAAGACTGCAATCATAAATTAAAATCATCCCAGCTGTCCCCAAAAGTAAATATAAACCATGGAAGAAATTCTATTTCATTTCTCATTTCTACTCAGCTAGCACAATGACTCAGTTTATCAACAAACAACTTTGTATGAAGTAGACAGAAGAAATGGAAATGGCACCATCTGTGTTCTGCAATGAAGAAAGAAGTGGGGGGCAGAGAAAAGAACAGATAAATAAGAAAGAAAAGTATCATAAGGACAAGTAAGTGCTAAACTCTGGATATAAGTTATAGCCATGCTTGTAGCAACCCCAAGTTTAAATGAAAAAGCAGTTATAAAACCCCCATGATCTCCATTAAACCAGAGAGAAAAAGAGATAAGAAGGAGTTAAACAGAGTTACCATGGCTACATTATGCCAATATCCTGAAAATAGAATTCCCACCAGAAGATTTAAGTATCCTGTCCTAAGATGAAAATATGAAATGCTAAGTGCACCCTTAATGGCTGCTCATGATATAAGTATTAGGATTCTTTTTGACAAATTAGTGTGGTGAGGTCATTCCAAAAATCCTGATATCCTAAATAACTCTATTCCATAAATCAGTTCTTATGTTCATAGATCCATTGGTACTTACTAGACTTTTGATCAGTGAGGAGCTTTTGAAGCCTAAAAAAGCATTCTCAACAAGTATATAGTGAGTAACCAAGAGTCATTTTACATGTTACTCCATCCATAAGGGACAAAGGTGCTAAACCAAGGGTGAATTTGCTGTTTCCCTTTCATTCGTCCTGAATACTATTTAAGAGCAAGAAATGTACTTTATTGCATGTGGAGAAAAAGATGATTCCAGACAAGTGGGATACTCTGTGATACATATCTATCCCTACAACATGTCCTAAGTTTCAGAAGAGACTAAGATCTCAGATTTTGGTGTTTATGCCACCACTGGATTTCCAGATGTGCAAGAAAACTGAAAGGATGGAGATGGTTGAGGCTGTGCAAGTAAGGTAAAGATTGCTCCTCAGGAGCATGCAAGATGTTGAGAAAAGTAACAGGCCTTTGAGATGGTCTGTGTAGCTTTTATGATGGGAAAGCAATGTGGTCATTCAAGTTGTATCAAGTGTCTGGACAGGTACGTACTGAAGAGGACATTATACTCTATGATCAGCCTATTAAGTGCCAAATACAGTGGACTGGTCACATTCCTAGACCTGAATGTCATACCCTTACTAATAAACTATGCAATGAATAAGGACTTTAAGTTACAATAGCTGATACATGGTGAGCAAATGACAGTTCATTGTCTACGTAGGTTCTCTAACTACTGGATCAATTTCAGGGTTGTGTTATCGATGTGATAGTTACAAGAGATATCATGCTTGCTGAAGGATACTATTACGCATGTTTTGACATTTTCTTTCAGGCCATGATCTTGACACCTAAGTTATTTATTTAGGAAAGGCCCTCTTGGTGGATCTTGGTATCTTGATTTATGGTGGCACCAAGTTTACAGTACTCTCCAAACATGATAAGCCATAGATCCTTAATATTAGCTTTAAACACCAAGAAGTAAATGCCAACGAGGAGTGGCCTGAGGACTGAACTCTGGCGTACACCACTAGTGACAGATTTTTTGAAGGAAGTAGTCAGCAACCAGCATAATTAATTGGGATCTGTTAGTGAAGCAGTCTGCTATTCAATGAGTTATATAGGAATTAACATTTAACTGGGTGAGTTTATCAACTCTACCTGATCACAGCATGGTGTTAAATGCCTGTGTGAGGTCTTGGTGTGAGTTATGTTCCAATTTTTCCTCATTCATTGCTTCATTCACCTTTTTGAAAAAAATTGATCAGGTTAAGTAGGTAGGGTCTGCCCTTGACAAAACTGAAATGGTTAGGGTCAAGACTTTGTAGATTTCCTTTGTCCTTATTTATTAATAACTAAATTATCCCTTCCACAGCCTTACAGATGAAGCTGGATGGTCTTATGAGCATATAATTACCTGGGTCTGTTGATGCCCCACCTTTATGCAAGGGCATGACTGCTTCTATCCTCCATTCATCTGGCACAAAGCCTGTTTGCAGGCTTATATTGAATAGCTTCTGACAGGTTCTGTTTCAGGCTGACCAATAGACATTTCAGTATGTTATTCAGTCATATAGAAGCAATGTTCTTGGCTTTGTGCATGCTTTGAGTACTCGTTCGTGGGATATTTGGGGAGGTGTAGATGCAGGTATGCGATCCGGGAATATCGGAGAAGGTGTGTGAAGTCAAAGCTAAATTTATCTGGTAGTATATTGGCTATGTCCTCTGGGAGTATTTTATCATCTAGTAATTACTATGTACAGAGTTGAGCACTATTCCTGAGTTTTGTAACATAATTAAAGAAGGCTTCATGGTTGTCTTTAGTATGGGGGCTATTTTTACCTCTTATCCAGCTATGGTGGATTTGATTAGGGAACGGAATTCTTTGTTAACAAGAACATTATTGGTGACTAGAGAGTTTCATTTATTTTTGCATGCAATGAGCTTTTTTTTCTTTTGTTGATCTTGTTTATATTTGGGTTCCAACTTTGGGGTTTATTTTGAAATTTAGCATTATATTTACTTAAGAGGCAAAAAAGATTAACCTGTGTAGCTATTTATATATATATGCATAGAATTTGAAGATAAATTATTCTGCATACAAAGAGGGGGTCATCAGATAGGAAGGGGACGTTGGATTTAACTAGGTTATCACTCAGTTTTACTATATTAGCTTTAGCATAATCTTTGAATGCTAACGTATTT